>NC_088302.1:36835011-37117199 GCF_032854445.1 Liolophura sinensis | reverse complement strand
TTTCTCCTGGGCATGGAATATTAACTATCAGAAAAACGGAATTGACAGAATCATTATTAATTCTGCTGATAGATTGTGACCATGAGAAATAATTGCACGACTGTTTTGAGAGTTCGATGCAGTTCAGGTGCCCTTGGTAATGTCTGTACAATAACAGGTGCTTTGCAAGACTTAACCATGAGACAAATTCTAACCATTCTTTGTACTATTACCATTGAAGACTCATGTTCATAATAATCATTCTTTCCTATCAACACATCCACCCCCCACCCCCACCGCCCCCGTCGCCCTCATCAACCTACTCTCCACCTGCTCCTCACTCACTGCTAGGCACAATTGATGGAGACCTGGAAGAACTGCGAGGCTTTTAAAAGGTTTCTACCCTGGGGATTCAGACTGAATGTGAAGTATGCAGGTGTGATTATAGATACGAAACTGTAGTGGCTGTTGAATAGAGCTTATGGGTGCCCGCACAGATTACGTCAGGCCATCTGCCAGAAAGAAACAATTACATTGACAAAACAAACGAGTATAAGTAGGTTAATTTAGATGAAATCTGGCCTAGGATAGATATTTTGTAAGTATATTGAACCTCTGGAAGTGAGTTAGCAAATCATCACAGAACTTTGATGATCACCAGAATGAAGGGACCAGTGAACTGACTGATAGCTGATTTTGAAGTCACTTCAGTAATGGTGGCTGACAGGGTAGAGCACATATGCTGGCCATGTAAAACTTTCATTGGAGTACACTGGACTAGCATGAGAATTCTTCCTGCAATTCTGAAAAAAGAAAAAAAACTGTTACCAATGGAAATCTAGGTGAAGAAACATTCATGTACACTGTTCACAGCTTCTTTCAAATTCTAACGCGTGAAAACAACATTTTATTAGGAAGATATTGGTATTTAGTGATTATCAGAAAACATTAATTACTTTCTCTGGGTCTGTATCGCTTCCTTAGCCATAGATTCTTGGTATCAGAATTCACAGAGTCTCTCCTGGAATGATGGATAACTGTTTGTCCTAGAACTTGCATGCATGGCTGAAGTTATAATAATCAAGAATCAGATCTAAAGCTCTCCATTATTTATAAATGTTCTTACTTCAATGTCCAATGAGTTTTCAAAGGTTCATTTATTTTTCCAATGTAATGTTTTCAATTTTAGCGACAGATATCCATTACCCGTTCATTTCTGCATATTAAACATTGATGATATGTGATGAATAAAAAGCAAAACTAACCTTAATTAAAATGAATGTATATTACTTCTTTACAGGTATCTAACAAAGCCTTTAGTAGCATTTTAGATGTAGTTACAATGATGTCTCCTTGCAGACTGGCCATGATGGATTCCTTTTATAGTGCTGCCTCATTGAATTATCTTACTGAAGAAAATAGTCACAAGTAATCACAATATACTGACACCTTGTTGAACAATTACCCAAAGTGAATTTGACCTTTCTCCTCGTCAAGCATAAATATCACCAAACCAGGGTTATTAGTCATATTAGTGCCAAGACTGTCAGTTTAATCTGTAGCATAATTGAAGCAGGGCTTAGTATATATAGACTGCCAATTCAGTCATTGACCCAAGGCTTAATATATACCAAGACTGCCAATTTAGTCATGGCACCAAGCAATGTTTAGTATAACAAAATTGTCAGTTTTAATAGTCCAGAGCACCAAGCAAGGTAATTATATACCAAGACAGCCAATTTAGTGTATGGCACCAAGCAAGGGTTAATATAACGAGATTTGCCAGTTTAGTACATGGCTACAAGCAAGGCGTAGTATATACCAAAATTGCCAATTTAGCCATCTAGTATAACTAGATTGCCACTTTAGTCCATAGTACCAAGCTATTAAGGGTTAGTATATATCAAGACTACCAATTTAGACTATAGCATGATGGAGACTCTGGCAGGGAACGTATACATAAGCACCAAGCAAGGAGCAGTACTGAAATTGTCTACTTAATAATTAGATGCACATTTAGATGGCCAGTTTAGTGCATACCACCAAACAAAGTTTACTTCTAAGGTTGTTTTAGTAGTCTTTGGTCATTTGGTATAACCCATCTCAGAGTTGAACCAGCTGGGTCTCTCGTTAACAATTTATTGGATGTCGCTGAGTCACTGCAGTACTGTACACTGCTAAATCTAATTGTGTGGCCTGGTCTGAGAAGTGCTCTTTTCTGATCATTCCTAGTCTTCTCTACTAGCTGCTAGATTTACTTAATTTTTGGGGAGGGAGAAAATGCTGTTTATGAACTATTAAGGTGAGCAACTAATAAATTACTAGGGGGTGAAATATATCTAGGTTAAGAGAGCGAAATCATTGAGAGTCGACAATTTAACAACGGTAAAGTGGCTCTATTTGAAGACGTGAAGTAGCATGGACCTTCCCTACCTCAGGTACTTATTACTCATTGAACTGGTTAATGCTCTCTATTGATTGCTCCACCAGACTACCGATGGGCCTTCACGCAGCTATTGATTGGCTGAATGCTTCAGACTTTGCTCTGTTTGATTGGCCACAGGCTATAACACGTAATTAGCTTTGGCCATATCTGGACGGAGGGGAATTCAATGACCATTTTTGTGGCCTACATCATGTGAATGTAGTTTATCATATACGATCAGCGGTATTTGGGGCATTAGGATTAATTTCCCCGTAGATTCTGTATTATTTATGATATTTATGGCCATATGTTTAGACAAAATGTCGATAGGTGGTGAAAAACGATGTCTGCAGCTTTTTTTAACAGCATACACCAGTATAGCCTTCAGAAAAAGAAAAGTGGAACTATCTGCCGGCATTTTGTGTGGTACAGTGATAGCTTTGCAGACACTTTGAGATAATACAGGTATACATCACCAAAAAATAAATTACTATTTTCTCCAGAAGAGATTTTCAGATTTTATCATTTCAGATGAGATTTTCCATTCCTGATGTGGAACTCTAGTTTCTTCTCGTCCCTACAGACAACTGTCGTAAAGTGAAAATCATTTTTTTTTGTTTCCATTCAACTAAATTAATCACTATAGCTATTTCCAATATATTGATAGGTTTCCTGTGTTTGACTGTGCAGAGAGTATTGTGTAATGTTCACATCTTGAGAAATATAATATGAATTTTTTTCTCGTATTTCAACAATACATGAATAAAACATAAGGACAGTATAAAGGTTTCCCAAGTCAAGATTTAAACAGAAATGGAGCTTTAGAATACAACTGTAATATGTAATAAAGAGTAGACATGTGAAGATTAAAACTTTATCGTTGATTTATTTATTTTATGGGTGTTAGTCATAGTGCAGTTAATCATTCAGTCCACCTGAGATGATAAATCATTCAATACGGCCTCATTTTTAGGGTTGTTTCAGCAACATTCAGCTTCATGTACAGACATGAAATCTTCCAGTCTCACATGTCACTGAGGCCACATACTTGTCCCCCCCCCAAAAAAAATACACTGATCAATGCTTGGAATATAAATATTCATGATAGTGATTTGTTATTGAGGTGTGGGGCAGGAATTACCTGTAAGTACCTGACGAATCGACCATCGGGAACTACTGTTGATCAGATTCTATTAGCCTTGTTCCAGGCATTGATTGAGCCAAGCGTGTGGATTCCTGGCCTATTCCAAGACCTGTTACAAGGCCATGACAGAAGTGTGTGTACATTGTATATTGACAAACGCTATCCTGGTGAAAATGATCCATATGTGGCGCTTGGCATTGCAGATCATATTGACAGCTGGCGCAGGTTCTGGCGTGCCGCCGAATTTATGTTGTTCTTCAGAGTACAGTAGCTTTATCTTCGATCATACCTGGAATTTGTATTTTGGAACATGTTCACAAAACTTCTGGTAATTGTAAATGGCCTAATATTCTTCCCCAGAAAGTTTACAGGCCAAAAATTTCAGAATAAAATCCGGCTTGAAACCCAAGACCCAAGAAATGAACCCTTGTAGGACTACTGTGGCTGTTTATGGAAGACAGTCACAGGATACATGTAGTATGAAATCAAAGGCAGTGGTACAAAAACATACATGTAAGTGAAGATCATGCATGTAAGTGAAGATCATGTATGTAAGTGAAAATCATGCATGTAAGTGAAGATCATGCATGTAAGTGAAGATCAGGTACGATACTCTTGTAACTCATATGACAGAGCCTGAGAAATCAGGATCAGCAGAAATGATCACGTAGATCTTAGCTGGAGAAACCACCTGCAACCATTGTAACCGCCTCATGATTGCATGTTGGCGATATGTAGAGATCAGTGTTCATTGTAAGATTTACAACAATTATTTATTTTATTGTTGTTTTTTTTTTCTCGAAAGTTGAATTAAAATTCACATGTTGTAAATGAAGGTGTAACTTGTTTTGCCATAGCTATGTATTTTCAAATAATTGGTTTTGTTTTTATACAATTGTTGCATGATATTATGTGTTTGGCCTGTATTAATTTACACATTGCACACACAATCCCCATAAATCTCATCAAAATAACTATCACAAACTGACAAATATGACCTTTGCAACTTGCGCAAAACAATAAACATGCCATCATTTACTCTGTTTATGTTCCATCACCTTGATTTTGTATTTCTACTTTCCAATATGGTTTTGAGCAAATCTCATCAAGAACTCAAGCAGTATAATAAAGTGATCAAGCTAACAAATGATAGGATTGCATGATTCTGGAGCATTGGTCTTGGAAAAGCTTTTAATGCCAGCAGGAACACTTTTTCTGGAATGTGTGACTTGTCTTAATTGGGATTAAAAAGCAGATTGGTTTTGATGTTAGCTTGAAATCGATGGGATGTGTGTGACAGCGTGGATGTGTGTGACAGTGTGGGTGTGTGTGGCGGTGTGGATGTGGGTGACAATGTGGATGTGTGGATCAGTGTGACAGCGTGGATGTGTGTGACAACGTGGATGTGTGTGACTGGATGGTGTGACAGTGTGGATGTGTGTGGTTGTGTGTGACACTGTGGATGGGTGTGACACTGTGGATGGGTGTGACATTATGGATGTGTGTGACACTGTGGATGTGTGTGACACTGTGGATGTGTGTTATTGTTTATGAAATGTACATGTGAATTGTTTCAAATGGGATTCAAGATCACATTCACTTAGATAATAGAAGTCAAGAGGATGTGTGTGACAGTGTGGATGTGTGTGACAGTGTGGGTGTGTGTAACAGTGTGGATGTGTGTGACAGTGTGGATGTGTGTGACAGCGTGGATGTGTGTGACAGTGTGGATGTGTGTGACAGTGCGGATGTGTGTTGTTATTGTTCTTAATGGAATGTATGTGTGAATTGTTTCAAATAGGATTCAAAATCACTTTCATTTTGATGATAGAACTGAAGAAGATGTGTATGACAAGATGTGAGTTGTTGTCTTAGTAACAACCACTGCTGTCTACAGATATCTGATCAGGATGCTTTGTGGAGGAGTGAGTTTACCGTTAGAAGTGCAGTGGTGAGACACACCTGTGCCTCGGGCTGACCTTTACATGGCTTGGGAATCGCTCTACGAGACAGACAGGTGTCAGATCATGTTGTCACTGTTTAAAACATCGTCTGCATGGTAATCAAGAGGGTGACAATGTTGAGTAAATATACACAGATAATTATAGCTGTACCGTGCCTTGACTTCCATAGGGCTTCCTGCAGGGCGTGGGAAGTTGGTTTGTCACTGCTGTAAATCTGGAGCTGCGCTAATATACATGTAAATAGTTTCTATGCAAAATTGTTTCCTGCTCAGAATTTTTTTTGTCCGTCACAAAAGTTTTAAACAGTTTGTTTAAGGAGATCTTTGAATATTCAGCTGTGGAAGTGAAAATGCTTACATAAGACTTACAAAAAAGGAAATTATTGTTTTCCTCCATTTAGTAACTGTATTACATCTTCATGGTGTATGTAGTTTACAAATGCATATATATTTAAGAAAATTTCAATATTTTTGTAAAAGAGAAAAATGATTTTTTATGTGTAACTGTTGTTTCAAGCTAGATTTACGTGGTATTATTTCTTACACCTGCATATACTTCATATGATTTCATTTTAGTCATTGTTAATCTAATATGTTCAATTTATGATTCCACTATTTATATAGAAGTTTCTCTAGAAGGCATTAATATGTGAAAATTGGAAGAATGAGAGATGGACATAAAATTATTATTTTGATATATTCATAGGGTGTTTGTGTAGCGACAGATTCCCAAACTCATGATTGATTTATTTATTTATTTGTTTGATTGGTGTTTTACACCGTACTCAAGAATATTTCATTTATACGACGATGGCCAGCATTATGGTCAGAGGAAACCGGGCAGAGCCCTGGGAAACCCATGACCATCCACAGGCTGATAACAAACCACTCAAGATTGAAGATATAATATTAAACCAAAGTACCTATTGCAAACCACTGCACTTTGATAAAAGACAAACCCACAGACAAACTAGTGAGAGGTGGATTTAAACCAGTAACCTCAGTAGCCAATTGCCTGCAGCAAAAACAGCGCTTTTCCATTTGTTTTGTTATTAGTAACAAGTCGGTATAACTTTTATGGCTTCCCATCAGAAAGATTTCTCTGCTCAAACTAAAATGTTCACCGGTTCATATTCGGCACCTGTAGCAGTAGCTTCCATCTCGCCTGCAAGGCATTTTGCACCCCTGAGTCTGAACGCCATATTTCATCAGTAAATTATTCCTCCTGAAGAACAAACAAATTACATGATGGTGTAGTTTTTGTTCACAGACTTTTTAATATGCCACTTGAGATAAACATATCATAAAATATTCTGATTGTGTTGAGTTTGTGGATTTAGTGGTTGTAGTAAGTAAAAAATTGTGTGCTCCTCCTATGATATTTATGACAATTTAGCATGCACATGGCTGCAGGTAACATTAGCAATGTCTTTATGACGATTCAAATGGTTGCAACAATGGTAGACAACTCTTGACAGGTTAAATTCACCTGGTCAAAGCATAGCAGTTGTTTCCCTTAGTTAATCATAAGATATACACTCCAGAAATGAATGAATGATTATGGTTTAATGCCGTGTCAACATACCGAAAGCATAACCAGACTTCTATTTTACTTTGCGTTTGAGATTGTGTTGAGCTATAATTTAATGCTTAGTCATGTTTGTGTTAATCACAGGTCATTAGCTATCTGACTATTGTTTAATAAATACCTTATGCGAGATTTCTTTCTTAATAAAATGAGTGTCGTTTTCAAGGTGGAGGAGTCTTGTTCGTGAAAGACAATTGTTTTCAACAAACATAAAATTCTGCAAGTAGCCACAATAGTCAAGTGTTTGTTCTTACTATTAGACCCAAAAACAAGGAGTCATGGGCATCTAGAAATTCCCAGGAAATTACCAGCATTGAACCAAAAGACTATGTCTCCATTTAATAGAGAAATGGATAATAATGCTGTTATAAGTTATATTCTTAGTTACTGTAAGTCTTCAACCTTTTTGCATCTGCAAGGTGTTTATTCAAGCATATTGTGAAGGGATTATTCTGTGTTGAGTCATATAATTATACTTTATAAAGTAAAGCCCTGAAACTGACCAGTCCAAAAATGTAGTTTTGTTAAATTTAAGATGTGCATAAGTTGCACTGAAAATTGCTCATTCATATGTGAAAAGGTTGAGGAATTAGAGTATATACATATACATTGATAAAATGCACATGTAAGAATATCTCAGGTTTACATGATATTGCTGAAATATTTTGTAATGTGGTTGTAATCCATAATACTAGTCTCCATCTCTCAAATCAGTGTTTGCAACTCTATTTCCCCTGAAAAAAGGATTTTATTTCTTATAAAATTAGAATTGAGCTACAAGGCGTATCAGCTCTGCCACTCATGTTATCACTGACTGTTAATATTATATCCATTAAGAAAGAATGCACAAAAGTGTTCCATGAGAGAAAAGCATTATTGGTTGAAATTTCATTATTAAGAAGTAAATGGTCTACAGAGGGTTTTCAAAATTCAAAACAAGCTTATGTGTTGATTATGAATATGAAGTGCATTCAAGTGGAGATAAATCTTGTGAGACAAACAAAGGCTGTTGGAAACATCTGACATCTGCTATTAATGTTATTAAAAGCCTAGTGTTTCTGTTAATCCTTCAGTGTATTGAAGTGGGCAGGTTAAGGGGCAATAACTCCTCCAAGAATCTTGCACGTGAGGACCAACTTGCTACACATATGCAGAAAGATTTCTCAGCGGTTTACTTGATCTCCATGTATGTTTGTTACCCATCGAGTTGAATTCAGATTGTTATTTTGTTGCTTTATCAAATCTTGAGATGAAACAAAATCTTTGAAAACTGTCCCATAAGCCTTGTTAATTAAAGAAGGAAAATGTGATTTGAGACTATTGCCTGAGATATGAAACCCACATGTACATGTATTATATAGCATACAGGAAAAGTCCTTAAGACCGGGAAAGCATCTCTGTTTAGTTCAGTTTTGTTCTCTTTGTTCTCAGATTGCCTGGAATAAGAGTACTAGTATCTTTCCTATAGTTTCTGCCTCCTAATTTATTTATTTATTTATTTATTTATTTATTTTTTGATTGGTGTTTTATGCCGTACTCAAGAATATTTCTCTTATACGACGACGGCCAGCATTATGGTGGGAGGAAACTGGGACTGATTTATTAAAAAAACAAGCGAAAACAGTAGGCTATCCACACAAAGCACTACATGTAGGTCTTCTTGAAAAGATTTTTGTATAAACATTAAGAGGGAAGAGTGCGTTTTGTGGTGTTCAGTGTTCGAGTTTCTGTACTGAAAAGTTTTGTTGTAATATTATGATCATTGCAGATGTGATGATATATACAGAAATATCCCAGAAACAGGTGGGAAAACATGAAATATAGATTATTCCGCTGCTCCTCAATGGATATGGACATGTATAACTATAGAAATCCAGGTTAAATTCTTATTTGGGTCTTTCAAGATACAGTACGAGTCAAGTATGCGTCGGTTTAACAATGTATTACCACATTTGTGTGGAATGTTTTGCGTGTAGCACTTCACTGTTCAGATATTCCACCATGGCTGATATGTCATATTTTTATAGGAAATCCTCACATACATGTCTGTTTCATGGGCCTTGGCGGATTCTAGCTGCCAGAAATTGTCCAAAATACATCCCTATATCTGTGGAAATGGCAGAGCAGTCCAGAACGTACAGACAGCCCCTACACCCTGGCCTATTAGCCTGACATAGTAGTTCCATTATCCCTCCCTTTGGCATGTAACTACTTGTACTTGCTTACTTCATGTCCTATATATATCCTTATGCCCTATATTTATTCTGGATTTTGTTAAAAGGTATCTTTTGTCTTATATTTCCTTTGACCAGTGGAAGCCCTGACCATTTTCCAGTGAGGAATTTGCTGGACTTTGCCCTGTCCTCCAAGAGAAAGGCACGTTTCTGATAGGACCAAATTAATGTGTGAAGGAATCCAAAAGATAAACAAATAAAAAAGGACTAGGTTTTTCTCAAAATGGAGATTGCAGTTTGGTGAAAACTTTGTCTTGTTGGTATATCCAGTGTTATGAATACTGCAGAAACCACTTTCACCAATCAATGGTCTAAGCTTGGTTTAGTCGCGCTTTCGCTTGGGTTAGATTTTCACAAGTAGACTAAGGGGAGATAACTCTTACGGACATGTTTTGTTGTGGGAGAAATTTGTCTCAGAACATAGGACTGATTACCTTACAAACTTTAATCTTTAGTGCTTAAATAGATAATTCAACAAAATAGTGAACACTTTGGCAGTCACATGAGGGCAAATTTAGTGTAGAAAAATTTTATTTATACAGGCACCATGGCTGTAATATCTTTAAATCTTATGTACAATGTGTAATTGTTACAGGTGTCCTTCATAATTTAAGGACCAGTCGAGGGGGTATAGCACGCCAGTGTGATGTAATGATCAAGGAGCTTCCCACCAATGCGGCCACTGTGAGTTAAGTCCAGCTCATGCTGTCGTACTCTCCGGCTGTATGTGGGAAGGTCTGACAGTAGCCTGCCAATGCTTGTGGGTTTCCCACGGGCTCAGCCCGGTTTCCTCCCACCATAATGCTTGGTGCCATCATATAAGTGAAATATTCTTGAGTATGGTGTAAAACACCAATTAAATAAATAAATTCATAAGGACCTTTAAAGGAAATCATAATTGTTTGGAATGAGATCAAGTTTAACCTTTTACTTTAAGTTTTTCATGTTCTGCTTCATTGTCCTTAAGGCTCACTATTTCCATGTGCTTAGAGCTATAGTCGTGATATACATATAAAGTATAAAGTATTCCTGATGCTGAAATCTTTATTAAAGATACTAATGAAACATTAAGCTGCTTGTTTGGAAACGGGTTTTAATGTGCTTGAAGCTTAAGGGAATTCCTCTCGTGAGCATAATACTTTTGTCACGACCGACAGTGTAGCTCTTCAGTCAATAGATGTAGCATTAAGACACTGTAACTCTTCAACCTTTTCACATGTTTGTGAACAGGGTGTTTATTCAAGCACATCCTGAAGGCAATATTATGTGAAGACTGATAAAATGATACTTTTTGTGAAGCAAAGTTTTGCTTCCAAAACCAAATTAAAAATTTGCCTAATTGCTGAAGTTGTTTTTCATATGTGAAATGGTTGAAGAATTAGGTTAGTACTTAAGGATTACAGTATCAATTCTGATTGGCTGGTGTGAGAGATAGGGATGTCCAGGATATGCATATGTCCTAAGCTGAATTTTTCTGCCCAGTTTCCTCCCACCATAATTCTGGCTGCCGTCATATAAGTGAAATATTATTGAGTACGGCGTTAAACACCAGTCAAATACATAAATAAATAAATAAATAAATAAATAAGCTGAGTTTTAGGTATGGCAGATTTATTCAAGCATGACGAAGGCTGCAGAGTTTAACCCTTGACTGTCAGCGAATCATCATCAGTTCTGTATCCATTTAAACTGTTGGCCAGTGATGTTACAACAAAGAACGGTGAACAAACCAAAAATATGAATAATAAAACTAAAAAAGTTTTCTTACTAATACTGAGGTAACTTTTGATGATTAATGTACTAACATTTCATTTTACCCCGAAATTCAAGCATTTAATATCATTTATTTTCGTTGATGGTACTTCATTTGTTAGGCATATTTGTAGGCCGGCTTTACATGCACATATGCATGGTTTCCATTGTTAACCATGTAATTGTTAACCATGCAATCAGCGAAAAGCTCGTACAATAATATGTCTTTGTTGTTGGTATCACATTATCAGACGTTTGTATTCTAGTGTGGTAGTAGTATTGATCATAGTAACTATAATGGTAGCCACTACGCTGTATTTCATAACAACATTTTGGATCGCTTGACCAGCCATGTAGCCAAGCCACTTTTCTTAACCAGATTAAACGTAATTGTTGTCTGCAGCAAGACCACCATGCTTGGCTAAACAAGAGAACCAATTAACTACACATGGAATACATCAATCTGGTTTCGCAAGAATGGTCGTCTAATTTATCAGAGAGGATTTGATTAACTGTGCTTGTGTAACTTTGTTAACTGTCGGAGATTTCTAGTCTGATTGATGATTCACATCAGTGATTGAAGGAGAATCTGTTACTGGGAGACTTATGAAGTACCAGTAATGATCGAAGAATATGACGTTATCCGTTTTTCTGATAAGTCTGATTTTATATGCATATACAAGTACATCTGCTAGTAAACCATTTGTAAGGTGTAAATACCTTTGATGGTAGTACTGCTTGCTGTCTATGAAGTTTTTATGAATTTTTTTGTGTTGAAAATTTTAAATGTTAATTATCATGTTCAGGACGTATTAAGGAGTGTGTTAATGTACTTAAATATTGATATAATCCTATAAACCAAGCATACATTACCCAGTTCCCCAACCTTTTTGCACATGAAAGGGCAATTTTCTATGGAATTTATGCACATTTTAAGTTGATTTTGGAGGCCAAATTCTTCTGGTTGGATTGGTCAATTTTAGGACTTCACAAAAAGTGTAATTTCATCAGTCTACACAAAATAATACCTTCAAAATATGCTTGAACCTTGCAATCATCGAAAAGGTTAAAGAATCACAGTATGACATTTATGAATATATTAAAAATATATTAAACTGATCAAAATTCAGATTAAATGCATTAGCTGAAAAGACTTGGTTTATTAAAGCACTCGAAAACTGACATAATCCTATAAACCATGCAAACACAGATTCCCAGTAGCTACAAAATCTCTCAAAAGAGTCTGCAGTGTCCCTCCATCTTAATCTCAGAGCCCTCATTAATTGAATGGCACAAGGTAAAAAAATTTGACTGGCAGACAGACAGACACTCAGACAGACTTATAAAGCTGCTTTGTCATGGCTAAAAACACTGAACCCACGAAGACCTTGTTCCTTAAGTTCCTCTATCCTTTCTGTGGCTGCTCAGAAATCCCAGGCGTGGCGGTCTAATAGAATAACTTAAGCCTCCTTCAACTCTGTTTGTGGCCCTTCCTAAAATGCTTCAAACCACTAATCCATTTGTCTGTATGACAGCATACACGCTTTCTTGAGTGCACAAAGACACGCTGTCAAAATAGAATCAATTGTACAGAGGCCCGTACTGGTGAAGTACATCCCCGACCAATTGACCACACGCAAGTAACTCTGTGTAAAGTTGGTCAGCTTTCTCAGGGCTGTGTGTAGCGTTAGCTATCAGGACAGCTTATTTGGGGTTTTTGAGTTGAGAAATAGAAATTTTGTCCACTTCAGTGAAATTTAAATTCATGTGAATTGTTAGCTGTTAATTTATTTATTTTATTTGATTGGTGTTTCATGCCATACTCAAGAATATTTCACTTATACGATGGCGGCAAGCAGTATGTTGGGAGGAAACCGGGCAGAGCCCGGGAGAAACCCACAACCATCCGTAGGTTGCTGGAAGACCTTCCCACGTACTGCCGGAGAGGAAGCCAACATGAGCTGGACTTAAACACACAGCGATCATGTTGGTGAGAGGCTCCTGAGTCATTACGCTAGTGCGCTAACCAACTGAGCCATGGAGGCCCCATTAGCTGTTTGACAGTTTAATTTGACTGTGAAGGACCAGATAAAACAAAGTATGGTATATGGAATGTTCAAACAGTTACCATACCTGCACAACCTTAGGTTCTCCAATTAGTATGAATGGTGAAACCGCAAATTTGCAATCGGTGTAACTATGACATCCCCTGAAAAGATAGATCTATGATTAATTGTCTTGCACTCATAGATGAGTGACCTGGTTAAAAGATAGGGAGTCAAAATTTTTGACCCACAGACCACCACACAGACAGCTACTTGTCTCCAGCTAAAATGAAATCCTGGACGCCAATGTCTCATTTTGCATAATTACGTAGCATTTGTAATTCAGATGTTTTATAAAAAAGAAAAAATATTCATGGGTGTTGGATGTCAAATACTGATCAACAGCTGTTAAATTAGAAGTGATCAACACATAGGTCCAACAGGACAAATGAGGAATGTTCTTTTTACTGTACAGTACTAAAATAATAATAATAATGGGGCCCCCGTGGCTCAGTTGGTTAGTGCGCTAGCGCAGCGCAATGACCCAGGAGTCTCTCACCAATGCGGTCCCTGTGAGTTCAAGTCCAGCCCTTGCTGGCTTCCTCTCCGGCCGTACCTGCAGATGGTTGTGGGTTTCCCCCGGGCTGTGCCCGGTTTCCACCCACCATAATGCTGGTCTCCATTGTATAAGTGAAATATTCTTGAGTACGGTGTAAAACACCAATCAAATAAATAAATAAATAATAATAATAATACTATATTTATGTATCAAAGGTAGCTGGGTGAATTTACAATGAAACAGTTTTTCCCCAAGGTCTTCACAGAGAAAACAATATATATATAAGAAACATGTACTTCAGAGTAATATAAAAAAAATACATCAATCTATATATATATATATATATATTAATCAACATAAAGCATGAGCATGTAGTTTGAAAGGTGAAGTTGAACACATCTGTACATATGAAAAACAATAACAACAAAACAAGCAATAGTGCTGCACTGGCAACTGTCTCAACCAGCAGGAGAAACATGGTAGTAGGAGATGGCCTTGCATGTATGTAGTTGCAAAAGTAAATCAACAAGATATCTGTGGTTATCATGCTAGCTAGGGCAGCACAATGAGTCCTGAGCCTCTCACCAATGTGGTTGCTGGGAGTTCAAGTCCAGGTCATGCTGGCCTCCTCTTTATGTGGGAAGGCCTTCCAGTGAAGCGGATGGCTGTGAGAATCCCCCAGTGCCTGGCTGATTTCTTCCTACCAAAATTCTTGCCGCCATTGTGTAAATTTGCATAAAAACAGCAATCAAATAAATAGATAAACAAAATCTTGCGTGTACAATCACTGTTTTTGTCATGATATTTGTGGGTGTTAATTCACATTCTTCAGTAATCTGGAGGATAAAGACGAACATTAAAATTCACATTCTTCAGTAATCTGGAGGATAAAGACGACAGTGTTATTATTGTAATTACAGAATTATGGACCACATGCGTATTCCACACAATTATATAACAGTAAATTAAACTGTAAAATGACAAAAATCATAGCGTGTGAATTTTTAAAACCAATCCTATGTACGTATTTAGGTTCTGGTCGACCAGTTGTCCGCACTACATTAACCCCAGCTATTGTTGTAGGTATTACGTGTTACAGCCAGTATAATGACCTTGTCTTTCTCGGATACTCTCTAATCAGGTAATGGTACCTGAGAGCTTGGTGGTGAGATCAGTTATGGGGGACGTAATGGGGCAGGTTAGGATTGGGGACAGCTTCGCTAAGTGAGGTGTTAACAGTGTCTCA
This sequence comes from Liolophura sinensis, assembly GCF_032854445.1. Lineage (NCBI taxonomy): Eukaryota > Metazoa > Mollusca > Polyplacophora > Chitonida > Chitonidae > Liolophura > Liolophura sinensis. Next base: position 37,102,264 of record NC_088302.1, on the reverse strand, counting down.
TCCTGCAAACTTCCGGTAACATTGTTAGCTAGTCTGGCCACCGTTGTCTGCTAAATACAATCAGAAATGTGCCTCTTGTACCCTTAATAATACATGCTTACTTACAAATGCCAGACAGAGTAGAGCAATCAATTATTTATCAATCAGTACATCAATTCGCGGCAACTGTTACCAGTGGCGAGAGATTTCCAATAAAATGTTTTTATACCCGAGTTGGCAGTGAGCCAGTAAGTATAAACTGTTCATTCCAAGCTTAAGACTGACGAATTTGTTTGCATTGCCCAGCACATGAATTTCTTTCACTCATTCATGTACATGTACTGGTCTGTGAACAATTCTTTATGGCTAAAAGGTTAAATAAAAGTTAGAAAAATGTTATGAGGAAGATATTTAAGCAGGTTGCACATAAAAATCAAATGCCAGTTTCCAGAATACATACTGTAAGCTTGTGCACTGACTGACCTTGAAATCTTGATCATCTTGCTTATTATAAGCTGAGAGCAAATTGTTTCATCTTTAAAGAATTTCAAGGATTTATTGGAAGGTTTCAAACTTGACAAGGATTGTACATGAGGTGTAAAGTGAATATTTTCTGTCAGAAAGTGGTGAAGTTTGTCCTTATGTGAAAGGTTCACTAATATTCATTTCCCTAGAGAGAATGAAAAAATTGAATGAATCAGTAGAGGTGTTTTCACTCTAAAGACAACTGCAGGCCAATGCAAATTCATGGGAGTCCTTGTTCCCACTGGATATTAAAAGTACTTCAGATATGTGAAAAGGTTTTCAAAGCCTTGAAAGTCCAAAGAGTTTAGTTGTGGATATGAAATCCTTGAAATTACTTAAGTTTCCAGTTTAGTTTGGGATATAAAATCCTTGAAATTACTTAAATTTCCAGTTTAGTTTGGGATATAAAATCTGTGAAATTACTTAAATTTCCAGTTTAGTTTGGGATATAAAATCCTTGAAATTACTTAAATTTCCATTTTAGTTTGGGACATAAAATCCAGTGTCAGGTATCATACATTTATGATTTTAATGCTATGATTCATAAGTTACCAAATTAGCATCCAGTTTTAATTCATCTTTATATGACTGTAAACTGAATAGTCCTTGATAACATAGGAATATTTATGGGTCCTTGAAAGTCCTTGAAAAATTTTCATTTACTTGTTGTAGCCCTGTAGATTATGTCTAGCTTTTGTGCTTGTGCCACAAAACAATCTCCATGATGTTTTGTTGTATTAATTGCTCTCTCAACTTACAACAAATTAGCCTCTCATGCAGTGAAATGGCTGGTTCAGTTAAGGTACACGTAAACTCCTATTAAAGAATTCATTGTGTGAGGAGTAAATAAGTGTGCTTTATTCGGAATGATCCATTGGGATCTTTGATATATATTTTTCCAATTTTGTATGTCCTAGGCAACCATTTGGAAGGTACATGTATAGTAGAAGGCAGTTCACCATTTATTTCTGCAAATTTTTTATTTTGTGTGTTTGTCTTTTAAACCACCAACTCTATATGCCAGTTCTTATTAGAGAAGATTTACAGTGTAGGTTCAGAGGTAAATTTATATATGTATGCCTTTTGTGCTAATTAGAATTTGACTGAAACTTATTCATGCAAGTACAAACTACTTGAATACATTTGTTTGTTAATGAGAAAAGATAACCCCAGTAAACAATCATGTAACTGATAACTGATACCTGATATATACGGTCAAAGGATGAGGTCAAGTTCATGTTTGCAACAGGTAGGTTTGCATCCTTAGCCTTTCTTTTTTCCATTTGCCTGGGTAAGGACAATGCTAATGATCAGTTTGTTTATATAATTTCCACAATGAGAATTTAAAAGTACAAGGTCTCAGTTACAGGTATTTATACCTCCGGTTTAGGGGAATAAGTATGTGATTAATTGATGATTATCTCATTGTTAATCCCAAAGATGTTTCAAGGAGGCAAATGCCAGCATTTCCCATCAGTTGTGCCAGCACCAAGCTTAATGTCGATTCCACATGGCTGCTTATAGTAAAGCACGATTATTATGTTGCTATGGGAACACAGTTGCCAAGTCTGGACGTGGACTGAAAACCTGTGAGATCAATTGGATGAAAGAGTTACGCGTATGAAAGTCCACACCAATGAAATTTTTCCTTGATACGCTATCGTGTAATAAGTGTTGTTAAGACACGAGGCCACTTTATGCTGATCACAGGGCCAAATTTAGCGTGACAGCTCTGTAGTAGGAGTGGGAGGCCTGCTTGTCTTGGGAAACCCCTACAGCTTAGGACCGAGCTTTTAATGGGGCAGACTCTGCTGGGAGTACTACTTGTCGGCCGTGGATCGCAGTGTCCAAAGCCTATCTTAACGGGTTATCTCAGTTTTGGTCAATCTCAACTGTTTTGAGTGACTGCATGGGCCAAGAATTGTTTGGAAGAAGATTTCAGAATTGACGGATCAGTTAGTGTTTCCCATGTGTTTTGGAAAGACAACCATTAGCCAGTTTTCCTGCAGCCAGCCATTCCACTATACACTCCATTTAAGGCTGTCTTGGATATATGTGTCTATAACAGGGCCATAACCGAATGTCCGTTTGGATTAGATCTGGTAACATTATTGTTGTGCCAACCACTGGGAAATCTGTGACAATACAGGACCTGTCATGCAACTGGTGAGGAACCGCCACAGTTGCAAAGCCTGTAGAATATCATATTCATAGACAAAGGCTTGCTGCTTAAAAGGATGAAAAGTGTAAAATTGTCAATTTGTGCAAAGGACTTAAAAGAGATGTACTGACCATTGGAAGTGTCACAGTTTGTTAAAACTAACCATGTCCTAAAAGATCTTGTGTTGATGTGATGGATTATATGAAGAATTTGTTGTTGCCTTGTTGGTGGTAAATTCCATTTTGGTCTTAATTCTGCGGTGTCAGTGGGCTGTTAAAACTGACCATGGTATAACCACTGTGTTTGCTGTCCATACTCTAAACAATGGGGAACAAGCAGTCTGGCAGACATTGCCAATGTCTGTCCAGGAATCGTCACCGCTCTCATCCTCAGACCCATCCTCAGTTCAACAGGTAATATTGTCCAGCAAGCCTTTTGCATGATATGATGTCTTTTTCAAGATTATATTGTTTGGTTGTACATGCAGACTCATAGTGTACATATATATATGGTGACTTTTTGTCAGTGCTTTTGCATTGAGCATTGGTTAAAGTTGAACTTCAGTATCAATTCAATATATAGGGTCTGATTCCGTTGATTACAGATCTGTCATATTTTGTGACAGGCCTGGCAGGTTCCAAAGTAAAGGCATTCCCAGTGTACTATACTGGTATTGTTAGGAAAGAATCAAAATGGATATACACCTGTTTTGATATGCATGTATTCTCTATATACATGTACGCTCATTCTGAAATTCAACTGAAAAGGTATTATCTGATGATAATACTTTGAAGCTGTTGGTCTGTCTGTGTATTAGAATTTTTTCATACAAGAGGTCAAATGTAGACAATACTTTGCATAGCTATATAGGGTGCCATCATTCTGCCAAAGGCCAAAAAGCTCAAATTTAACTGATTCACTCTCAAAATTGTGTTCCTTGCTTTTAAAATGCATATTTATATTTAATGTTATTGTGGATATATTTCATTTCTTTTCTCAGTTTTATCCCAAATTGAAGCCTTTGTTGAAGATGTATCAAAATTGTATTTGAGTCTGATGAATGTGTCCTTTATAATAATTGTTTGGTCGTTCTATGTGCAGTGGCCATCTGAACCCAGGTTTTTAAGACATTGCATGTGTATCCTGTGTCTCAGTGGATGTCAAAGTACTTTTCCATACATCCTTGATTTAATTGGACAGAGATACTCATTAATATTGGATGCACCTGTGCCTTCAGATTACAACCACAAAAGTGGCATTCATTTTGTCATTGAGATTACAAATGTCTTGGGATTCCGCAGCAGATGGGTGGTGAAACTGCTAATAGAGCTTCACCCGAGATTGTTAAGAAATCAAACCAAGCCCTGTCTTACGAGGAGGAGGAGAAATTTGTCTTCCATTCCATATTTTCTGGCAGAAGTCGAATTCCACCTCACAAGGCCAATTCATCTTTATGAGGTGGACTAGAAATCTGATGGTTTAGATGAAGTGGAAAGGGAGATTGATCTGTGCATATGTTTGAGACTAATTTATTATCAAGAGTCCCATCCATCAATTAAAATAATCAGTTCACACCAATTTTGCTGTTTATTATCCTAGTTCCTTTATTACAGGAAATGTTATCGGATTTTCTCTGTTCTAATGTGATTGTGAAGACCTGTGTACAATTTCAGGAAACTTGTTGCTCAGCTTTTGAAACCAATAATTAGGTTTGTCCTCCTGCCTTAGTATTTTTTTTACACCAAAGACACATTACATGCAGCTCATATCACTGTGGTAAGAATGTCTTTTTTTTCTTTTTTTTTTGTTCTCTATTTAAATGATTTCCCTGATGACCAGTGTAATGAGTTGAGTGAAACTAAAAAGGGCTATTTTTAAAGATTTTTGCTTTTTATTTCCCCTCCCTCGTTAGATGGAATTAGGGCAACATATCATAAGTTACGACTCCACAAACCACATTGTTCTGGGAGGCTCATACCAGCTCGTGGAAGATTTAACTGTAAACATTGTGAATCTCAAGTATTAATTCAGTTCATAATTAGTCTTTGTCTTTAATATTAAAGTATGTATATGCATGTAGAAAAGTTTGAGATAAAAGAAGTTTAGACTCAATTGTTGTGGTACTGTTATAGAGGTACCCATCATTTGATTATGTCCATCATTTGGATACTTTATCAGAGCTCCAGTACTTCCAGAAGGTCAGGAATTTAAGCTACATGGTGCTTTAGAATTCAAAGCCAATTTCCCCATTCTTGTCTGAGTCAACCTACACTGGAGCATTTTGAGCTTCATGTAAGACATCATGAACTGGGCAACCCTGAATGAATCAGACTGATGATGCAGAGAAAATGCGAAATAATGACAGAGTTGAACTGACCCGTTCGATTAACAGGCTTGGGGATGCTCAAGTTGATGTATTCGAAGTGGTCAATCATGCCTTGTTGTCTTTCGTCTCAAGAGAACTGTCCAGAATAATAAAATATGATTGATTGGGTATTTGGTGTGGGCAGTGGCCATGCAGGCCATGTGCTTGAGGTATAGTGACCACTGGCAATGTCCATGGGGAACAGGGTCAGGGTGAATACAATTACTAACCCTTGTATAAGGTGCTTTGTTGTCAGCTCTATACAGCCAGATCGTCTGTCTGTGCTATGTTCCCAGATCAACCACCTGCAAGACCTTTGCGACCTCCAAACCATAAATGAATCCTCAAAATCATTAGGTTCTAAATTTTACTGCTTCATGATTTGTACATTTGACATAACTTAAGTATGGCCCAAAACAAGATGCTTCTAATTCTGATGTTTACACTCATGACGTATTGACCTGTCTAATCCAAGCTTCACTCAAAGAAGTTTCGGGACACCCATGCCTGACATGTAAAATATCTATTCATGTGGTCATACATGAAGTTTCTTGCAGATCGCTTATAGGAGTTTGTTGAAATCAGATGAAATCTCAAAAGAATAAATTGACTGAACTACATGTGGTTTAGAATGACAATTGGCCTCCAGTCTGCTAGTGTGTATATGCATTTGTGATTCAACAGTTTTGGGTTCATTTACAAATAGCCTACATTTAGAAGTTTTGAATACATAAATTCATGTGCATGCTTGTATATGTAAATTGCAGAAATCACTGTAGTAAGTGTTATTCTCACTAAAACTCCTTTGTTGCTCTGGGTATTCTCAACTCTTTCAACTGCCTCTGCTGGCAATATCTTCAAACATTCTGAGGGAATTTTTGGGTGTATAGAAAAAGTATTCACAGCTTTATGAAGCTTGCATCTTAGACACAAACAAATCATTTTAGGGTCGTTTTCATTATTATTGTAAGTTCCACTAAACAAAGTGTTGCAGATGTTAAAAACTTTGAAGATTTACAGTATGTGCCAAAAATAATTATCAAATAGCAGTAGTATTATAATAAAGTAACATCTGGTTATTGAAGTATAAACTTTGACATTTACATCTTTATCATGTTCCTCTATGTTGCCAGCCAGTTGATGATTGTTTTCATTTTTCAGTTATGACTGTGCATGGTTTGAAGCTTAATTTATGAGCTTGATGAACCGAATTTCCAATGATCATGTTTTGGCAATTTTGCAGACAAGGCTGTTTCAAGTCTCGTTTTTTTTAGCATGTAATTGCTCGTCCATATTGTACCAGCCAGTCAACATTCATAGAAACATCCCCTCCATCATTATTCAGTTCAAACAGTTCTGTCTCGGTGAGATTTCAGACTTTCAAGATAAATGGGGGTTCATTCTTCTCTATACATCAAAGCTATGTGAACATGATTACTTCTTCTGCTTGTCATGTTTTGTATAACGCTTTGATAGAGACATCGGTGGTGTGAATCAAGTACAAATACAAACAGTGTCTGTGGCTGTTTGTCACCGACGTTGAGGGATGCTCTTCACCTTATGTATTCTTCAGTGACTTCATATTTGACTGGTCCAATACAACCGAAATTCTCAGACTGCTTGACCTTTGTTTGTGTAGGATTCTCTTAAATTTTCTTAACTCTGCTTAACTTCTTAACTCTTAACATTTGCTAAATGTTTGTCTCATCTCAAAGTGCTCATGGCAGAAAATTGTGGCCTATTTTAAAATGGCTGTTTCAGGAATTCTTTGTGTCTAAACCCTTAACTGTTCAGGGTACTAGGAATTTATAGGGCGGGTTTATCGTTGCTGACAGTTTTCTGGAAGAACAAGTTCACATCAAAGTCCCTAGAGTGGCCAGTCTGAGACAACCTTTATCTCCATCCATTACACTGGTAACTTGCTGTGTCCGCAGCTATAAAGGCCTGTCTGCCGTCAGCCTCCGCTGTCCGTTGTTCAGATGGACATGTCCATTGTCATCCATGACACTAGCTCAGATAACATACATCATGTAGTCACTTTACTGTGCCTGTGGCAGTGCAGACAGCCCAATTTCCAACCTCCCCCATATATACACACAGCAACTAGCAAGTCTTTTTCTACGTGATTTCGGGATTTATAACCAATTCCATTAGTCCGGCTAACTTACGGGAACTCCACGTTACAATAGAAGCAGGCCGTCTGTCAGTGGAATATTGTCAGGCCCCTTAGTTCAAGCGCTTCTGAAAAATTGGTCTAACTGATATCAAAACACCATCAAGAGAACCGAACAATTGCGGAAATGTTAATGTAATTCCTGACGTGGACCATTATTTAGTAGCAATTTGGACACCATGATTAGATTTCTGCTGGCTTATTTGATTTATAGTGAAATGGAACATTGGTAGAATTGGTTGGGGAGTTTTAGATCTATATAGTTCAGGAAACCCTAAAATGGCCACTTGTTTAGGAAGTGTCCTTGATGTTCGTTTATCGAACTTAGGTACCCGTAACTAGGTCATCCAATGATCTCATTGATAGATGTCAGTCTGGATATAAGTTATGGATTAAAAATTTGATGTTTAAGTTAGAACGGAAAACGAATAAATGCATGTACATGTACAAAACCTGTCTCTCTACTACTATTTGCATTTGTTGAAGCAGAAAACTTTAATGGAGTTCATAAACTTAAAGCACATTTTTATGTCAGATCTGCAAATACATTCTATCCATAAGTAATAAGATTTATGTCTGCCTTGAAAGTTTTTAATTTTTTTACAACAAACAGGTCGAAAATGTACTGATGATTGTGTTTTTTTGTAATTTCTATCAAATATGAACATGTTGTATGTGTTCTTCCTTATAACAGTTGTAGTGTTGTCTTTGAATTTCATAAACAATAATCTATATAGGCTTTTATTGGTGATGCTTTTAAAACTTCAGTGGTGGCTTTCCATTATTTGGAAAACACTGGTTTGTGGTTGAAATGATTGATGGCCTCAAAAGATATTCTTGTTTCTAATTTGTCAGAGGTTTATTGCAGGATTTGGCAATATTTAAGCCAGAAAAACACATCAGTCTTTATCGACAGCCCCCTGAGAGCGGATAGCTTTCAAAGTTATCATTCAAATCTGTCAGGCCACCCACTTAAAAGATTGGAGGTGGTTACAAAATTGTTTTTAAGCCATGGACACTTAATTCTGAAGCCCAGGATAACCTAACTTTTTTACCCAGTCTGGGAAAGTTTCCAAGCAAATGATTTGCCCAAACTATAGGTTTTAATGGTTTCTGATTTTTTTCCACTGCTTTCCAGATCTTCCTCATTGTTGTTTATTTTATTTTGTATTGGCAGATATGAATATAGCCAAAGTGAAACGTAGGCCAGTCAAGCCATAATAATGTGTTCTACAGGAAGCTTAATGCTCTTATAATTAATTGACCAGTCCTTATAAACTATGAGTGTCTGTGCCATTTTTTGTTTTTGGTTGTAAAAACAAGTTAATGGAGGATTATTTGCAAATACTTAATTTTGCATTAAGATTGCTAATGTGTTTTATTTATCTTCCTTGGCATATATGATGTAACAAAATTTGGCAAAAAGATCAAGGGAGTGTTGCTGATTTTGAGATAGTTTAATGAAATTACATGTGTACATGTATTATTGGCCTTGACACTTGGTCAAGAAGGTCTAATCAATCATGGTGTTTTATAATGAGGCGTTTTAATATGTGAGATTAATAGTGTTTTTAATGTAAATGATGACGGTCTGAGTAAATAGAGAATGACAAAAGAAACATTTGGTTGTATATATCGGGTGGGCATAAAAAAAAATGAGCCATACTTTGATGCTCCATTATCCTTTGTTCAAACCCTTTTAAACTTTAGACATTCAAATTGCGTGATTTTGTTAATATACTCACCAATTTTTAAGGTCATAGCTTGAGTAGTCTGTAAACAGGGTTAAAATGAAAACATACCCTAAAAAACTCACATTGCATCACATGCCAGGTGTCATGAGTAGAGCGCGCGCTGCACCTGTGTGACACGTGTCAATAAAGTGTCGAGAAAAATTGTCATCACCTTTTTAAGTAAAACAAGGTAGAACATCATTTTGGAATGTCCGGAAAATGCGTTCCCGTGTCCCATGAACAGAAATCTTAAAAGACCAAATTGAAATTTGGTCTGTATACTTGGGACATAATGGCTTTTGAGTGTGTAAATTTTAAGAAGCTGGCATAAGAGGGTTTGGGAGATATTGAGTGTCAAAGTACGGCCCATTTTTTTATGCCCACCTGATATTGTACCTAAAAATCATTTTTAGAATGGCCATTAGGCATTCACGAATGCAACAATTTCAAGGGTCAAACCAGGAATGTCTGTATACAGTTGTACAGCCTATATATAATAATGATGAACCATTCCTAATATTGGTGGTGTTGGTTGTTCCTGCCTTTGGTGTGGCATTTTGTGGACGAGCAAACTGGTAACATACTGCTAACATACTGCTCATTTGTTGCAAGAGACAATGATCAATTCGGCATGGACCTGGATTATCCTTTGTTTAGGAGATTGTAACCCATTGCATTTGTTGTTTCCATTTTATTTCTACAAGGACAAATTAAATAATGAAGAAGAAGAAAAAACAAGGAATAAATGGTACCTTAGGCAGATGTGCTCATTGTACATCAAGTACTTATCATTTCATCCCTTCATATACATGTATATTGCAGAGATGGTCAATCATTATAAATTTCAGTGGACGTTATTAGTAATTTTCTTGACAAAGACAACTGAAGGTGCCTTGTACAATTGCACAAGTGCAAGGTTATATATGGTTTGGTTACTGTAATTCTTCAACTTTTTCACATGTCTGTGTTTATTCAACCATATTCTGAGGGCATGATTCTGTCCAGTCTGATAAAACTATACTTTTTGTGAAGCTCGCAAATTGATCCATCCAACTAATGCAGTTTTGTCTCCAAATTAAATTAAAAAGGTGTATAAATTGCAGGTTTTGTAATTAGGGTACATTATACTGAAGAATGTGTTAAAATCTTTGACACTTTTAGAATCTAACAGAATCATTTTTAACTATATATGCCAACTGCCTTAGCAACAATAGCATGATAGTGAAGTTTTCTTTTTGGATAAATTTTGCAACAGATTTTGATTATAATGTGGCCAAGTAGTCTGTGCTGGCACATCTGTTGAAATCGGTTCAGATTTTCATTGTTTTTCTTCCATTTTTTTGAGAACTTTTTGAAAGCTTGGCTGTTTTTTTTTCTTTGGTAAACTTTGGTTACCTGACATGGCAGCCATATTGGATTTTGATCAAAGCCTTTAAAAATCTTCTTCACAAGAACAAATGAATGGATTTGACATTTGATGTACTTGTAGAATGATCCCAGTAAGTAAGTTTGAAAAAATCTTGAACATGCATTGAAAACTTTGAAAGCTCACCATAGGTCAAAGTTATGACGTCATAAAAAGTGTTGTAGTTTGATAATGTTTTCATTTATTCTGGTTTATTTGGCAACATTGATACCGAATCTGCTCTCGGATTTTGCCTATCTTTGTAATTTTTTGAGAAATGGTAAAAAAAAATTTTCAGCCATGTAATTTTAAAGGCCTGTAACTCTAGAACTATGAAAGCTACAAATCTGAGATTGCATCAGATTGTGGCCCAAGACATGTAGTTTCTAGCCCAAGACGTTTAGTTTCTGATGCATGCAAACGGATTTGAGCTACAATCTATAGTTTTCTCGCTAGACTTTGGAGGTAACTATGTATCACTATACATGTGCTGCAGGTAACCTGCCCCATAGGTCAGCCACCTGTCACTCAAACCGAGAAATGAACAACTCTCCCTCCTCTCCAAAGCTATCAACAAAAAATTTTAAATGTTTGTGCGCAAGTTAGCCCTGTTCGCAAAGCTTCATGGGTAATTCTCAACAATCCCAATGGCATTCCCCCATAACCCCATGCTATCAGGAATATAAGTCCAAAACCATGGTGAAATATACGAAAAATGTCCATCAATACATGTACCTTGAGTCATGACAAGCCCAAAACATGTTAATCTTATTAGGCCAAATTCAGCCCTTAAAGAAGTATCGCAGTTTCCAGTTTCTATACAGGTCAAGGCTTTACATGCCCATAAGGAGGGGACAGGCTTTAGGATGCCACATAGAAAAGTAACTACGAAACCATATGCCACGGCTTTGGACTCAGGATCTTTTCTGAAGACAACAACACACCACAATGCTTTTTGCCTCTAACTATTTAGCCCAAAATTTCATATCCTAACATTTCCTGTCACCTACATGCACTATGTCGTCGCCGCTCTCAGAATTGAACTGAGCCCAGGTAAACCAGCTGGGACACTAGAGTGGGGTGATTACACACCATGTGTCAAGCAACCTGAAATGTACACACTTAACAAGGTGCAGTGGTTGCCAAGGCCTAACTGGACCAAGAGGCTGTGATGGTTTTCAGTACTGGATGCATTTTGTGTGATATCTGGAAGTAAGGAGTTCATACCCAGTGGATTGTTTTTCATTTTTGTCATGCTTTGTCTCCTTGTTGCCTGTTTTTGTATATACTGTTACAATTTGTACGTGCAGGTTGAATGTGCTGATTTTTCCATTGTCTGTGTAACTTCGGCAGTTAAGTAAAGCTATTCGTCGTTATGTGTGTTAGCATCTGTTGGTAAACAGAAGTTTTCCAAAGCTTAATTTTTCCGATCGTGGCAAATTAGTTCAGTGCATTACTTTCATAGTGTTTTCTTATTTGACATTCAACTGGGCCTTGATGCTTGGCCATTGCTGTAAGAAATGTAACAGCTTTCGTTATTATTATTCTTGGTCAACTCGTAAAATTGCAATATCTCGAAAACTGGTAAAGGTAGAAAAACCAAACTTTTAAGTCCTAATGAAGAACATATGAAGCAACTTTTGATGTAGTGCTGTTTTACCAGTCACATGATTTCGCAGCCGCTTAACTTTATAAACATCAAGCTACCAAAAGTGGTAAAAGCTACCTTAGCGTGGACCCTGGCAATGCTGTTGGATAACAACTTTAATTATTAAATTGTGATGGCCATGCAGTGTGATTTGCTCAGGCATAAAGTTAACCTATTAATGATTTATTTTGTACTGGATATACATTTTAGCATTTAACTGCAATTGCTCACTGAGCTACAACTATAGCTATAACACTGGAATACAAAGTATTTGAACACAATATGCCTGTGACCAGGTTGATTAATTTACAATCCCCGGGGGGGAGTTCTCTGACAGATAAGGGTATTATATTATGTTGACTGTTTGCCTTGGATATTTACCCAGGCAGTTTAAGAGGAACAGAATGGACAGGGAACTAGCCAAGGTACCATATGATGCATGAATTCTGATTACACGTTCAGTCCGTGGACTCGGCCCAAGCTTGAGAGTTCAACCTGTCAGTGCCAGTTGTTTGGTACCGTGCTTAAAGAGGGGCATGAAATAACAAGTCCTGGTCGTTACTGGAGATTTCCTGAAATCCGGGGTAGGAGGGCCCTGGACAACTGACCCAGATGATGAGAGAAAGGCAGTGTTAAGCACCTATTGGGTCACTGCAATCTTCATCAACCAGCTGGATCCCAACCATTGTTGGCTAACTAATGCGAGATTTGGTGACCAAGTTTAACTGTTAATTTGATGAAGTACCGTCCACTCCTGCTGGTTTTATTTGCCCTCCCTGACCAGGATCTCCTGCCAATTGACCTAGTGGTATTAGTTTGACTTGCTCTGTCATTACCATATACCAATGCCCTCGACTGTGCTTTATTGGTACATTTCCCTCTGAGAGTGAGACTATTAAAGTCATCTCCTGTGATATGTGGTGTGTTGTTCAATTTCGTTCACAACTTGACAAAAATGTAGTTGTCTGGCTGCTGGCTTGAAAAATAGCTGGGAGCAGGCTGTGGCCAGGTGCTTGCCTTTACAATCACCACACAAGGTTCAATCCCAGTCTTAGGAAATTATCTGGATTCTGCCACTTGTATATTGTTCTCCTAAACTTCAGGTGTAAATATGAAGTGGTTGACAGTACCCTGTTGTGTGGTTGTGTGGAACTTTAATTTGAAGGAGACCAATTACCTTGTGACAGTTATGTGTCATATTGCAAAGTTCACCAACTAGTATATCCTCCAAGGCTGACTGTTTTCACAGTGCATTCCAGATTCCCCCTCCTGTGAAAACTATTCCCGCCACCCATCCCTCATGTCAGTGAAAAATAATAAAGCAGCATCATGTTAGTCATTTAGGCTTGAACACCCGATATTTGCTCTTAGTAGCTCATAATATGTTTCCATCAATTAGGGACCAAAATGGCTCAGATGCTTTAAGTGCTGGCTCTTGACTAGAGGTCGCATGTTCAAATCCAGTTCTGGCTGTTTTGGCTGCAGCGTGTATGGAGTCAGAACATTTTTTTTGTAGCTGACATACATTGGTGGTTTACTCCAGGCACTCTAGTTTCTCCACACATAACCCTGAACGCTGTCATATGAAGTGAAAACTTCTTGTCTACGGCCTTAAACATGAATCAGTCAATCCTTCATCAGTTTGGTTTTGTTTAGTTTTTTTTTTTTTAATAAAGAAAAGTATAATTTCTTCAACAAAATTTTGGTATTTTCATGAAAATGTATTTCTTGTTATGTATAGACTGCTGATATTTGTGATGAAATCAAATAGGCATCTGAATTTATATTGCTTTTTGTTTTTATCCAATACTACAAGAAATGGGCTCATTTCTAGACACCTGTATTAAAGAAATGCTTGAGTGAGTATTAATCACGATTTTTTCTTTGATTTATTTCAGCCACCACACCCAGACAACTTCATGGCTTCCACCAAGAGAGAACTGGGATCCAGGGAGTGGACTTCCTTATGGCTGGGAACTGGCCGTTGATAGGTCAGAGAAACCATACTTTATCAAGTAAGTACCCAGTGATCACACACATGTACAGGCTGACAAACTGATATCCTACTTCTTCTATTCTTTTTTTGATCACTGTGTCTTGAGTACAAAGCAAATGATCCAATAACTACTGCAACAAATAAGCAAGGTACAGTCACGTGATATTGTCCAGACTGGAGCATTAGTCGCATTCTGACTTATGGTTTAAAAAAAATAGAAGTTTCCAAACAAGGATCTTTTAAACTTCAAAATGATCATAGCAGATTTTGGAATGATGGCTCTTTCATTATTGGCATTGCAATGTTACCAGTCACGAACGGTTACTGGTGCTTAATCTTAATTTAGAAAGATTTCGCAACCATTTGCACATTTCCTGCATGTGCTGTGATGCATATCTTCATTGGTACATCTGTGCGATATAAATTGGCAAGAGGCTGTATTTCACTGGTTACAGGCAGTTGTGACCGTTAATTTCTCTGCTATCGCACTCTCATGGCTGATTTGGTTTTACTTGCAACAACTGAGCTAAGTTGGAAAATGTTGAAAAAACACAAAAATCAAACTTTATGTTCATAGCTTCAAGCGCTGGTGCAACTCTACATACAGTTCCCTGCTTGTCCTTGATGACCTTCCAAATTTCTTTTCTAATCACCCAACAGTTCACTCCTTGGGGGTTTATTTGATATCCTTCTGTAAATAACATACCATCGCTTGGGTGATATGCTGCACAGCAATTTAATACAGCCAAGCTGATTGGTCAATAGAAAGAGTGGCGCGGATATGCTCTTTGCAAGAAAAACATAATTTGTCCACTCTTGTTATTGTCTAATCACCTTGTCCTTATCAGCTTTCTGTGCATCTCATCAACGATGGTGTGGTGAATTTCATTCAAACTGACTCTCAGAAGTCTGAAGAGCAATAGAATTTGACATTCGTAAGAGATGTTCTTTGCGCATGAATACATACAATTAATAAACCTCAATAGGTGCAATATCCTGTAGAAAAAATTATACGAAAAGGCTCAACTGGTATCTGTGTAGACAGTTAGTCCTATGATCAATATAATCATGAGGTCACATGTTCAAATACAGGTCAGGTTCATTCAGCGACAGTCTTAAGTGGGGAGGTTTGCTAGACCTAAATCTAGCCACACATGTGCTGTGGGAATTGAGAATATGCCTTTCCACCTGTTTCATCCAGGAAAAGAAAATGGAAGGAAATACCATAATGATCATGAAGTCATTTGAGCTGCTGATGCACTTAGGTCGTGGAAATTTGACCGTATTGTTGTTCAACGTGCTATGTTGATTTTAATTTGAAATGTGGAATATCCTCAAATAATGACATAAATGTGCGTTATCCAAATAAAATTTATTTTGGTTCATGCAGTGTATGGTGATTGGCTTCATTTGTATTGCATAGGATATTGAAGTGAGAATAATTGTACATTACCAAACACAGGCAGAATATAGTTTTTGTGTATTAAACACTGGCACATCTCGTGTGCATGTAAAATAGCTTTTTGTGTCTTTGTTTTTGGAAGATTTGAGTTTTGACTTCCTGACATTTTGCTTCATGAATGAAGAATGGCTTGTTATTAGCACAGACTGTGATTTTTTTGTAGCTGTCAATCATGTCAATACGACTGTCGGTTTTTACTTCATTACAGTTGATTAATTTGAGAAAAAATTTCTTCACTGATTTCTTCATGCAGATGACATGCAAGAAAGACATGCAATTTTTTTTTCTTTTTTGATATACTGAAAATGGTTTTCAACAGTTGATTTCATAAAAACAAATTGCTTCCAGTTGTGATTAAAATCACATCAGTGTATACTTTCCAACTACATGTAGCTACTTGTACTTGTATATGTATATTACCAGATTACTGCTAAAGTTTTACTATAAAGATTCTGGTAATTATAACACACACACACACACAAAACTATAGTTACAATGTCAGGAATCGCCATGAAAACCTATAGTTATACCATTCAGGCATTTAGCAAGTGATATTGGATAATAATTCAGGAAGTCAGTAGATTTGAACCCATTTCACGTAGTTCAATCTATAATCTATAGTTTTACAAGCTACAAGTTTAATCTGCACAAGAATTAAAAAAGTGAATATGTTGGGCACGCCTTTATTATCCTCTTTGATTTGGGGCAAGGTGAACCAGTTGCTTAGCATTGTCAAGATAGGTTGGGCACCAGCAGCTCTACGGTCGCAGAGAATCCATTTTTTATGAACTGGGGACTATAATCTGTTTTCTTTGGCAACTGCATAAATCAACAAGGACTCTACCCAAACATACTCTACCCAAACAAGATCCCACGATAGCGCTGCCATGTCCATGAAACTTGTACATACAGCTAACAGGGTTCCAGACAAATTGGCATAAAAAAGAATTTGTCATTTTGACATTTGTGATTTGTTATCTTTGCAGCTTATCATTTGTTATCATTCTAGCCAAGGTTCTGGGTTTGATTTTCTGGTTCTTGTTTGACCAGGATCCATGGCATCATACAAATCGAAGGTACCCTCAAACCAAGATGTCTAACTTAGTTTGGATGTGTGTTTTTCTATGTGAAATTTAATTTGAAATGGTTAACATTTTTTTATGTATTTAATTCCATGAAAATTGCCTTAATAAGATTTGAGTGTGAATGCCTGCTGGTCATCCAAAATTGAATCCATAAAATATGAATAATATAATTGGGGTGGACATAAGGCTGATCAAGACCAATGAAGCCGGTTTGTCCTAGGAGTGTGAGAACATTTCTTGAGGCCACCTTCTACAACTGGCCACAAAAATGAGAAATTTCATCAATCATCCTGGTTATGACTTCATTGTCATATTTGAATATTTTTTCTCATTATGATATTTCTCAGCACACAAGCCTTGATGTTTTGTTTTGACATGCACTCTTGGTTCTTGGGTTTGTTGAGCCATTTTACATGTATTTATTAAATCTTGTCTTGATAAATTTATGTGTTCTGGAAATGCCGGAAATATACTTTTGGCTTTCTTGTTTTTGTTTGCTTAATAGCTGTCATAATTGTGGATTCAGTCATTCGTATGCTTATTAAAATTTTACAAGCAACAGGGATCTGACCTTTAGAAGTTGCCTCTTGAGGGAAAGAGAGATTTTTTTATTTATTGTTTCTTTCGAAATTGAAATTCTGGATGATCTTCACGTTGAGATCTCCAGCAATGGTGTAACCTCAGAAGTCAGAAGATTTTCCTTTCACTAGGCCATGATAAATCCTGTGGGTGCCGTTATGTCATAACAACGCAATACCCAAAGTCCGTTTCTTGTCCCAAGAAGACCATAATGCTCCAGAAAGTATCGGCTGTTCAGCCCCATGGAGCACCCTGGGGTTAATTGCGAGGGAAGGCCGATCTTCCTCTGGTTTGATGGTGTCTAGTTAGACTGCCCTCATTTCCCTCGTAACGACAGATTTCGCCCCTCCTATAGATATAATGTTGGTGGGCTCTCCAAGCCTGCTGCACTACTCTCTTATAGATTACCTTAATTGTGCTCTGATGACAGTGTTTATGGCTGGGCTGGAATTGACAATGTGAAGCAATCTCTGATAAGACGGTTGGCCAGATGACGTTTAGGGTAGGAGTGGTGCTGCTGCCCAGGGCCAGATGTATTTTAAAGTGATTATTCATGGCCGGTCTGAGGCCTAGGGCCACCTTCAGATTGGACCCGAGATTATACGGAACCCCAGCCTTCAGTGGGTTTCAGATGCTAATCATATCATCTTTAAAAATCACACCAGTCTTGGAATGCTATGAACATGCATAATCTAAGCTACATGTGCAGTGCTACACAAAGCTCATTTATCCATGTTACAGTTTTAGACATGACTGCTACTGTTAAATTTTGCCAAACACAATTGATACAAAACTTTCTTCATCAAGACACACAGTAAGTTTATGATGCAGAACCAATAGACAGTACCAAAATAGAAGATCTGAAGTTTTGTTCTTGTGTGGTAGAATGGAATCCAGGACAAAAGCCCCGCAGATTAAAACCCCGGCAGACAAAAGCCTCGTCATCTTATTTAACCGACAAAACATATCAGACAGTCTAACAAATATGATGTTAATTATTTATTGACAGGAATTCATATAGGGTGACTTTGATCTTTCTATCTAAAAATTTGTCATCAAAGTGTATCCATCTGTCACACTGGTTCAACAGCTTTTCTCTCATAACTGATGTGCACGTATATTCTCAAAACAGTATAGGTCTATATCAACACGGCATACAGGTTATAGCTTACTACAAATCACAGTATCATCTCACGGCTCTCGTAAGGTATGCATTTTGAGTTGCAACTTATGCAATTTTATGTGTTCACCATGTCAAAGGTATACAGTGTACAGTAAATAAAAACTCAGTCAAACACTTGGCCAAATAATTTTTATTAAGTTTTCACTGTAGTATATATTATTTACTAGCTGTTGTTGTCAGATATGACATACAAAGCCATTGATGGCACGTCCATTTAAGAAGTTCAATTTGCTGTATTTCACCTGAAGTGTGGTATATAAAATGATACTTTAGATGCCAACTCCTAAGTTTTCTTGATAAGAAATTAATTAAACTGCACAAAAACTCTTCAAGCATCAACTGTGGATCACAGTTACGCAAAATGTGCCACATGAAAATTGCTAAATAGGTGAAACACAGTGTGCCTCACTTTAGGTATCCTCCAAAGAGCTAGGCTTATGGAGGCTGGAAAATAGTTTATAGTAGGAATATGTTAGCGGAAGAAGTCTGTGTTTGCATGAAGACCTTTCAGGTTTTTGGTCTCGAATTTGAGAGGCTTAATGCATATACCTATTAAATATGCAGTGTCAGGTAGAATTATGTGTTATTCTTAGATTTCAAGTTTTAGTGTCAAATTTTAGAGACTTAGTGCATACACCTATTAATCACGCAATGCAGGTTAGCTTTTAGCATGGGTACACATATGTAATGCTGTGACGGCACAAGTTACTAATTGTGTACATGTGAGCTGTCTGAAATATTTTTGTAATTCACGTGACACTAAAGCCATTAAAAGTGACCTTTAGTCTGCCTCTCGGTCAATTACCTGAGATATACAGCCTGTGAGTTGTCCTTTTACTGACCTGACAGACAGAGCATCTGCGCTGTGACAGTCTTAGATTGGTTCCCCCCACGCACCGTGTCACTGCGGGTAAATCAAGCCTTCTCTGTTTGGTTATACATGGCTGAAATAGCTATATGAACAGTAAACCCTAGCACCCAAATTAGCAATCAAGAACAAACATGTGACCAGTCATAATAGCTATACACTACTGCATGTTGGTCAACTGAATACCCCCTCCCCTTACCCAATGGGTATACAATATAAAATATTTCCGTAACATGTTGTCAACACAATTTTTCAATATCTTCATAAGAATGGTGGTACATCGAAAGTGCACAGTCAGTCCATACCATTTGCACTGCTGCATCTATAAGTACAGGAGCATATATATGCATGCTATTTTTTATACTAGGTACACAGTAAAAATGTGTCTGTACATAGTTTGATTATGGTATATAACCCAATGTTTCACCTATGACATTTGGTGCTCCAGGTTTAGTGTCCAGGTTTAACTTCTGTCCCTAATTATAAAGATTATAACCTGTTTAAACGGTGTATTATCAGGTCTTCTGAGAAACTTAGTAAGGCCTTTAAATCCACCAAAACAATAGATCTACTGCTCTAACCGATGTACACCCGGCCTCCCGGTACACCTCAGCAGGTGATGTCATAGATGGCCAACCCAAGTCTAGATGGCCTATATAACCTGGGAATTCGTATCAAAACGATGTCATTTTCAAGACGTATTCTAGCTACACAGAAGGAAATATACACCTGTATCTATTTGAACCCATAGTGGACAACGTTGACATTCCAATTTATAACACTGACATCTCTAGTAAGACTTTAGATTCCAAGTTTTCAGAAGTTGATTTTGACCTTTGTCCAGGCAATTCCAACAGCACTAACAATTAATACGGAATGATAAGCTGTGTTACACTATATTTACAATGTGTTTATCTTAATATTTAGTATTTATTTACTATTCTTTCTTTCTATCGGCTTCACAATAAATATCACTCTATTCCCCAAGGAATTCATACCCATATGTGATGACTACCAGTACATGTTATGGTCAGCATTCCAAACAGCCAGTGCCTATAGGGGACTATAGTCGTGCACATTATAAATACATGTACAATGTGGACATCAGAGTTACTGTACAGAGATTTACTATCTATCAATTTTTATATCAGTCATGAGTATTAGAACCATTGTGTGCAGGTGACGTTGTGGAAATCTTTTAAGTTCAGCTGTATTGGTCTTGTAGCTGTCAGTTATAAAATGGTAAGAGCAGGTATTGCTGTTTTTGGTGGGTTCAAAATCCTTCCGTCTTGTGCTGTAAATATACATCTTTATGAGGGCCAAATTGTCTTACATTTGAAAATATAACTCCAGGGTTCCTGTGCGACCTGTTTTTACAAACGTATGCAGAACAGCAAACCATTTTGTGGAGGTATGCAGTATGCTTGTTGTCACTGTTGTAGCTGCTTTTCACACTGAACTAGATGGCAAAGCTCTGACATCTCATAAAAGTTGGACTTGTATGACATAATTTGGCAGAGATTTCCGAGTGGCAGAAAAAATGCCTAAAATTAGCTTCATTATCTAGTGATTTTAAGTGCCATGTTACTCAGATTATTGTACCGTTTTTCAACAGTTTTTGGCATTCAACTTAACAATATATACAGGGGCAGCAAATTATTACTAAATAATGAATCTGGACGGTAATCCTTCGAGGTTTGAATGCTGTCCTACTGAAAAAATTTGAGTTTCACCTAAAAAGTAGTATTTTAATACATTTATTTCCCTCTAAAAATTCACTTTATTGGCCAAGATTTGAAATCATTTACTGTAGTTGTATATTTTATATTTGACTGTTTTTTGGCAATTAATCTTTAATATTAAGAATCTGTCATTTGGATGATATAGTAGTTAGCTGTAATGAGTACAGGATAGTCCATGAAAGCAGGCAACCTGGAAGAAACCATGTCACCTCATTGGTTAAAGGATGCTCATCTTCAAAGTGAACTGCTGAAGTAACACAACCAGCATTAGGGGCCATTCATGTTTTTATGAGCACATTCATTGGCATTAGACTAACCACGAATTTGGTCCTGAGCTTACAGCCTCCATTTCCGGTGTCCGTATCAGATGAGAGACTTAAAACGCTTAATGCTTTGTAGTGGTAGACGCCCCACTGTTGAATTCAATTTTATCCAATTGCATCACAAAGATAGAAATGGTTTATCTTGTGATTATATATGAAACTGTTTGATCAAGTTTTGTGCATGCTGTCACTGACTGGGACATTGTGTCTAGCATACATCTTCAGCATTTTCCATTAAAGGGGCTCAGTTGAAATGCCCTGGTAAGTACCAAAAGTGGTTTGAAGTGCTATGACTGGTCACATATGATCATACACATACACAATCATCTCACAGGGCATATACCATGCCAGCATGCAATAAGTTTACAATTTTTCTGTGCCTCCAGTTCTGATGTTTAAATATATCATGTCTGCATATAAGTATGACAATGGTGGGACTGAATTGCTGTAAATCACCTAAAATTTTGTTGCTCATGTTTGCTGATTCTGAAAGTTCTACTGATTTTAGAAAGATATTACGAGGTTTATATGAAAGGTATAAGATGATATTCCCCTGGGAAAATGACATCGGAGCTACTGTCTAGTCCTTAAATCTGCATGACTATTTTGTGTAAAGGCAGATGTACTCAGGATTCTTAGCAGATGTGATTTATGAGCTCTGCTTTTATAGCAAATGGATTCGTTTACATATTTATATGCCAAAATTCTCACTCGACTGCTACATGCAGTTTTGTGTTTGTGTGTATTATGTAGTCCAGTTTAACACATATATGTCTGTGTACTGCCTGTAAGATTAAAATGCTTCCATGACATTATAGTCATTCACTATGGTCCGAATCCTGCATCGTAGAAAATGGCAAAAGTAACTATAACAATTTAGCATTATTCAGATCATTTGCCTATCCCCAGGGAGCCGATTTTCACACGTGCCAAGCGAGCTTGGGTGCCTACCTCGCTGAATGATACCTAATTATTTATGCCACAGTGGGAATGGCCCCCAGCTCTCTCCTGTGTTGTCTTTTGAGTCAGCCGTGGTGCTGAATTTTGTAATTGTCTTATCTTGGCACTTTCTGCTGCCGACAGCTTCCATCTGTCAGTCCCGGGCGCTGATCTAACATTCTCGCCATCATGACCGTTTCCAGCCTAACTGCCCAAAGGCTGCCACAAAAGAATTTCAAACATCCAAGTTAAAAAGAAAGAAGTCAATCCTTGAGCAGGATGTGTTACACGATTTGAGCAGCTGTGATTCAAATGCTGATAGCTGTCCTCAGTGGTTAGGGGAAGCTTTAAGTCAAACAGTTTGATACGTGAGCAGCATGTTAACAGCAATAATCTAATTTCAGTGGAATGTCTTAATTCTAAACATCAAGATCAAAAGCTATAAAAGCCTTACATCCAGGATTCAATCGTATAAGATGCTGAAAGATGATGTGATGGTTTCTGGCCTTGTTTCGAGATCGAAATCTAGCAGTGAATATGTCAAGCAAAATCACTTCTTTTTTTTTCCAAGCATGATATATTTGTTTAGTGAAGTGTTTAAAAGTACGCAAGACCCATATTACACATTTTAAAGTTTTTATGTTTTACATTGACAGCGTGTCTCAAGTTATCAATTGAGCTTTCTGCCCAAATTTTCATGTTGAAATCAGCGTTCTCATGCAGTCTGTGCCACTGTTGGTCACTGTAACAAGACTTGGAAAATTCGCTGTAATTAACATACACCATCCATACGTGCACATGTTTATTATTATACTTACATTGAAATGAGAATGATTTATGTATGAAATCAAATTTCATGCATACGTACATGTAGCTTTTCATCTTTACATACTCACAGTGTACATGCACAGTTCAGATTTTATTAAGGAATTAATAAATCTAGATATATCTAGAATGATATTGTCACAATTTCGTTTACTCTGCAGCTCACATACAATCAGGTGTAAATGCACAATTAAGCCTAGGTTGGATTAGTGTATGAAATTTGTTCATCATGCAAAGTTATCTTATTAAGATTCCTTTAAATGACCTTAAATTTCAATCAAAAAAGTGCATTTTTGAAAGCAAATAAATGTAATAAAATATTACATTTGGTGCTGAAAAATACATTTTCCCAGGAGAATATCATCTTACACCTTTCATACAAACCTCGTAATATCTTTCTAAAATCAGTAGAACTTTCAGAATCAGCAAACATGAGCAACAAAATTTTAGGTGATTTACAGCAATTCAGTCCCACCATTGTCATACTTATATGCAGACATGATACATTTAAACATCAAAACTGGAGACACAGAAAAATTGTAAACTTTTTGCATGCTGGCATGGTATATGCCCTGTGACATGAATGTGTATGTGTGTGATCATATCTGACAAGTCATATTTAATGCATATCAGAAAATATGGTGAAAAATGACATCTCTGATAATGAGTTTGCTCACAAGTCAATCTGGTCTGGAGTTCTTTTTTTCATATAGTGGCAGGAGGATTATGGGTTTGTTTTATGGACTGCTGTCTTTCACTAATGCCCAGTGCTGCATACAGCCAAAACTCTGGGCCCTGTTTCTGCGTTGCCTAAGCAAAAGCGTTAAGCAACCTTAGGACGTGTTTGACGTTTTGAGAAACACTCCAAGTTTGACTTTCTGAATTACCCACTGAAGCAGTCGAACTGAACTAAGGAAGTTCATAAATCTAAGGTCCAGCAGAGGGCAATTCCACGAAGCCAGTTTTGACCTGTTACAGTGCATTTGCTTACCCCTTGAGATCAAATCAAGAACTCTTAACAAGAGCTGTTTTCGGACAAATACAGCAAAATGCTAACCCCTGCAGCCAGACACTGTACCAGTACATGTTTTAATAATTGCAAGGCGACTTCCCAAAATAATGTTTAACACGGACTACCAAAAGAACTAAGAAAGCATATAAAGTACAAATATAGAATGGAATCATACAAATAGAAGCAGTCGGCAGTTTTCAATGATGTAGGAAAGACACAGGCATGTTCTAGGCGACTGAGTGAAATCAGTGTCTTAGGCAACTGATTGACATTAGTATTCAAACAGTGTAACATATCAGAGATTCTGGACACTCTGTCCATGTTTGCTTACAAGAGAATTATACTCATGGTCAAACTTTAGGAACTTGGAGTGAAGGCG
This sequence comes from Liolophura sinensis, assembly GCF_032854445.1. Classification (NCBI taxonomy): domain Eukaryota; kingdom Metazoa; phylum Mollusca; class Polyplacophora; order Chitonida; family Chitonidae; genus Liolophura; species Liolophura sinensis. The sequence goes on along the minus strand of NC_088302.1, from coordinate 37,077,882 downwards.
TTTGATGGAATAGCCTTGACACACTAGTTTTTGCAGAAATAACTTGTGACATTGATTGAAATCATCACACAACCTGGAGGATCTAACATGACTGGGATAGAGCAAAGGAGAGATTGTTTCATTAATTCTGAAGATAGGGAAGGATAAAGAGCTTTAATGTTGTGGTATATTAAATGTGATGACAGAAGAGCACTTTAACCATGTTTAGATCAGTGATATCAGTAATATATTGCAATTAACATCAGTGATTTCTTTTACCTGATTCTGCTTATAAAGCCATTGTGCTGGGGGGGGGGGGGCGTGTAACTTGGTCCTATTTATAACCATTTTCACAAACAATTAGAATCAAACGTTAACTGAGGTAAGTCAGCAAGAGCCTGTATTTCACTGGTTATGTGACCATTTGCCAACTATCCCTCTGTTGTTGTTGTTGTGGCTTTGTCCTCTATGCTGTAGTGTTTCAAGTTAAATACGTGCTGTCAGTCATTGTGGATAGGATCATAATTAATGTGTTCCATATCAATAATTCTACATAATTTGACTTCTGGACGATCATTCATAAATGCTTCTGAGAGTGTACTTGTATGCGTTGGTGCCCATTTAGCTTTGAGATTTATTCATTGACAAAGCATTGCTGGCTCTGAATCTTATCTTCACATGTGTCAAGACACATTTTATCTCCATTTATGTACTTCTCTTATTTATCCACGTCAGAATGCATCATTTAATACACTTCCTCCAAACCATTAGCCATATCATAACTGGTGGATTACAAACATGTGGTGTGTTTCATTTGTGTCACAAAATGTAACAAATTATATATTAATATCTATTAAACAGACACAGTAATTTGTCAAATTCTATCTGGTATTTCTGAAAGATGGCCTGTTTTTTGGTGTACATTGATTAGTATTGATTGATAGCATGCACTCTTAATGTTAGACACCTGTGTCTCATCCGTCATTGATATTGCTAACCCAGATAGATGGCCAGTATAAACTGTCACAACCATTGTGTTAACGAACATATTTCACCCATCTAGCTTACATGGATTTTGCATAGGTTGTTGCAAAATGGTAGCATGACTGGATGGCAGGGAGAGTACATGTCTGTAGCGGTTTCTTAAATGACCATAGGAAATATATTAAACATTTCATATTAATCTGTTAAATAAGACGTTGTTCATTTTATATCTGATAATCAGGTGTGAATCACACAGATTTCTGCTAAGTTTCATTGGAATTTCATCCATATGTGGTCTACAAAAAAGTTTTCAAAAGTTTTATCAAAATTTTTGCCACCATGTAAAGTTTCATCCAGATTGTAATCCCCCTAAGTGTTAACCGAATCTTGGTCTAAGTTTCATCCAGATTTTAATCCCCCTAAGTGTTATCTGAATCTTGGTCTAAGTTTCATCCGGATTGTAATCCCCGTAAGTGTTATCTGAATCTTGGTCTAAGTTTCATCCACAGTGTAATTCCCCCTAAGTGTTATCTGAATCTTGGTCTAAGTTTCATCCACATTGTAATCCCCCTAAGTGTTATCTGAATCTTGGTCTAAGTTTCATCCACATTGTAATCCCCCTAAGTGTTATCTGAATCTTGGTCTAAGTTTCATCCACATTGTAATTACCCTAAATGTTATCCAAATCTTGGTCTAAGTTTCATCCACATTGTAATCCCCCCAAGTGTTATCTGAATCTTGGTCGAAGTTTCATCCAGATTGTAATCCCCCTAAGTGTTATCCGAATCTTGGCCTAAGTTTCATCCACATTGTAATCCCCCTAAGTGTTATCTGAATTTTGGTCTAAGTTTCATCCATGTTATGTTAGTTAGCTGGCCAAATTTGAGCAGTGCTGGATATTTCATGATTTTGTATTGTGATCACACCACTTAATACTGTAAATCTTCAACCTTTTCAACCCTGAAGCGCTTTTTTTTTTCAGTGTAATTTAATCATACAATGATTATTAAAATTATGCTAAAATGATGTGTTTGTGTCATTAAAGATGTGAGCTTCATAAACCTGTGTAAATTATTTCTCTGAACCCCATAGTTCTCTCAAAACGTTTCAGTATGTTGGTAAATGCAGAGATCATTGAAAAGGTTGAAGAATTAGGGTAACTGGTACAGTATTGATTGAGACATTAATGTTATCATGACCATCCGCATTGTTACAGTGTTATTAGTAAGATCCATATACTTTTATTGTTTTAATCACTTTTGTTTCCATATCGATTAAGCCATAAGCTTTAGTCTTTTGTTGCCATGATTTGGATGCGTCATGCTTCTAAAATGGTGATGACCCATAATCATTTATTCATTTTATCCGATTGATCAATTTTTATGATCGTAAAAATATCCACCAAGACAGCTGTGCTGTATGCAGACGACATATGATGAAGAACTCCTGAAGTTGCATTCTTCTTATTTTGTCATTATAACTAGTAAAGCAAAAACTAAACCTGTATTCTTTTACAGTTTATCTGTGCTTGCACTAAAGCTGTTCTCGAGGCCCCAACAGTAGTAAATATTATTGGTCATCGGAAGAGGGCTTGTAGAGCTATTAAGTTGGTTCCAAACAAAGTTTGTAGATCAGTTGTCTTCTGCCAATATGGCTTTGAGCTTTCTCTTAGGCTTAAAATGTGACAGTATCATATATGGCTGAGAATTAAGTTTTCCATTTACTTACCAAAAGCTTATGGGTTACTTCAAGCAATCAAGTTTCCTTCAGGACTATTTAAAACATGACAGCTATGGTACACTTTTTAAACACAGTTCAAATAAATAAATAATTCAGGACTTTGAGAGTTCAGGTCCACAAGTGCATTGGAGCCGAGCTAATTTAATTAAGCTGTGAAAGTTCACGGACTTTAAAGTATTGAATTTAAGGGTAGGTTTTTATGTTCATTTTTTCATCTGGCTCAAGGCCACCATAGTTACATTGTTACAAATCTGTCAGTGTATAATTCCCAGCAGTAGAGACCTGGAACCTCGGTAAAATTGCATCTCACCATTGATTAAGAAGCCATATTGGAATCTTGTCTTTTATTATAGAATCACTGAAGTCAACTGTTAACTTTACTGCCCTTGATCAGTTTGCTTGCCTTATACTTTTTTACAGTCATGTGGAGAAATATACAACGCGTGAGGATCCGAGAGATGACCCCGATTATGTGGAACCGCCTACTCCAAGAGATGTGGAGCTAATACGCGACCCGAATAAAGGGTTTGGGTTTGTGGCTGGCAGCGAAAAACCTGTTATTGTCCGATTTGTCACAGAAGGTGAGTTAGTGCTGAACTCAAACTTCAACTGACCAATCCTTGAGTTTTTGTTAAAGGCAGTGAAAAAACTGATGTGAAGTTTTTCTTTCATGCGTTTGCTGTGTGGGTGCTTTACCCACATGGTTTTGTACAAATTACAAATTTGTCATATAGTCAAAATCTAACTTGTCCGGTATCATGTTTTTATTTTTTTCTGTACATGAAATTCATATTGTAATATCATGCTGTTGTTATGATATGATATATGATGTGATATGTTGTTGTGGCACGGAGTGTCAGTGTCAAAGTGTCAGTTTGGTTTTCTAAATCACTGAGTGGCAGATAATTTTTCACTGGCAAATGACTCCCACAACAAAACCTTGTACAGAAGAAATGAAAGATATTTATCCATGTTTTAGCTTATTATGGGAGATGAAGAACGAGCTAGTTTAGCAGTCGTAGTGATCCAGTACGAATCTCGCATGGACTCACTCGTGAATCGCAACTTAAAAGATTGCCACTTTGCGATCAAAAACACACACATCAGATGTTTTACTTCAGTTTCATGTATTGTGTTAGACTTTCAAAAATCTTTTAAATTATTCTGAAAAAGAACTGCATTTTCCGTCATCAACTTCCCACAACCAGCGCATAGGCCTACCAGTGCTCAGTCAAGTGTGTGTGATCGGTCACAGTGGACGGATCACGGATTCTGCAGGTGACTGTCTGTCCCAAACTCTCCCCAGGCGTTCTACAAACTCTCTAAAAAGACCTCTAGGATTGCACTAGTCTTCTGCCTGGTTTTGATTTTAGCCAGAGCTGTACTGTGCATGTATTATGAGGTCATAGCACTGAGCTCAGATGGGGTTGTCATGAAACAAATGTTTCTTTTTCCATGTCATGGCGTTTGGGTGTAAACTATCAAAATGTAAAAACAGAAGGGATAGCGAAAACAGAAATGAAACAGAAACTGTGCAAAGTAACACTTTTATCACTGAAGGAAATTGTGATTGCTTTCTTCTATATAAATCATAAAAAATTGTCTAACAAGTAAAAAAAACTAATATTCTTTTATTTTATTGACATAAACAGTATGAACTGATATTACTCAGGGAGCTAAACATACCGGTCGATGTTTGCATGACACTTTCAGTATTGTTTGAAAGGTCATCTGTGTTTAATATGTATATTTGCACATGGCCCGCAACTAACAGCGGGGTAGAATAAAATAAAAGACATTCTAAAATTCTTCTTGTAGCTTTATTAACTTTCATATGGCAAGATCCTCCTTTGTTGGCAATTTATTCCTTGTATTAATTGGATTATGAAGTCAGATTTACATGAACCAACATCACAGGTAAAATTTTGGCAGTTCGGGCAGACTACTATAAATGCCTTAACATTGCTTAAGCATAACCACTCTCGGCTAGAACGGTTGGTGATTTCTGGTATACATGTTTTTGGTCAGGTCTTTGTAGTCTTATTTTGTTGAAACCTCCAGATGTTATGAATGGCTAATTTCTCACTTGAGTTTTTCTGGATGCTAATTCGCTTTATGTTGAACCTTTTAGATGTCAGTCTCATTTTGTCTTAGTGAGAAGGTCTGTCAGCAACCTGCAAATGGTCACAGGTCAGTTTTAGAGCCCAGTTTCCCCTTGCCATAAATGCAGGCTGCTGTGTGTATTAGTGAAATATTATTGAGTTCGTTGTAGAACACCAATTAAATTAATAAATAGAAAATCATTTTGTCTTAACTCTTCAGGTTTCTACCTCCATTTGTGTTGAACCATTCATGACAGTCAAATCGAATTTGTCTTAAGCCTTTGTGGACACTATGTCCAATTAGTGGTAAAAAATTACAGATGTTAAGTCCATTTTGTCTTGAACCTTCCAAATGTTAAGTCCATTTTGTCTTGAACCTTCCAAATGTGAATCCCATTTGGTCTTAAGCCTACTGAAAGCTAAATCGTTCTGTGGAGATCACTCCAGATGAGAAATTCAATTTGTATTTTACCTTATTCACCACGAAAATGTAGAAAGACCCAAGAATGTTATGTAACTGCCAGGATTTGTAAAATTGGCTGTATTTGTAAATTATGTAGTTTACTTGTCACCCCAAAAATGTAAAAACACTTACTGTATATGTAAACACAGGCAAACCTAACAGAATTTGTAAACAGTTAATGTAATGCATGTACATACAATCTTTATAGTGATACATAACCAGAATATGCATGGCCTGAAAATTTATAAATTAACATCTTTCCAGTCATGATGTATGCTGCATTACTTCTCTTCTGTCAGCCAAAGTATTCAAAGTTTTCGGTGCTAATGATATATTTGCCATATATCACTCTTTTTGCATGAAAAAACAAAACAAAAAACTTTGTTTTGTGGCAATTTTCAGGCTCCCTTGCTGAATGGTAAGTTACCTTGGAAATCAGAAATGGGGCGTGTGCTCTCAACATGTCTGTTAGTTATTACAAGTTTGTCCATATTGTTCCAGTCTATGTTCATGTACATCCTTCATCTCAGTGACATTTTACCCATTTATGCAGCCATACATGTACTCAGACAGTCTCTATCTCTGGTTTTAGTCATTAATTCCGTTTGGGTACATCTTAAATGCTTACATCCAGACATAGATATAGGACAATGCTAAACTCAGATCACATATACCTATTTCATGTGTGATTACCTCAGAAGTTTGCCTAGAACAAGAACATAAGTAGCCCTGTCCACCATAAACCCTGGTCAAGTTTCTACCAGTCCCAGAAGTTGCTTTGCACATCATTGCACCTTTAAGCTGAGACCAGTGCCCTGGAAATCCTCTTAGACAATGTGTCTCCAGTACAGAGAGAGCAATACCATCCTGAGCCAACTAGAAGCCCTTGGGTGTCTTTTATTGATGCATTTGAATGAAGTTTTGTGCCTTCCTGCTGAAACCCTGATGTGAAATGAATCCTAGTTTTTCTTGGGAAATTGTGAAATATTGCATATAAAAGTGACCTAATCAATTGTGTAATGTTTTATTGTGTGAGGTTTATTTTTTTTTTCTTTTGCTTGCTCGGTTCAGGATGACCTTGCAGAATCAGTGCAGGATTATATTAAACCTAGTTGCACTAAGACCTCAAGTGTGTGTGCTTCTCATATTTTTCATGTTATTTTTAGATTCTTTAACATTAAGTTATTTATTTGATTGGTGTTTAATGCTGTACTAAAATTATTTTCATATATATCACATCACATAGATTTATGGCTGAAAGAAACCACGGACTGCCATTAGGCACCCAACAGTTAAACTCTTGAAAAAGGGAAAGAAGCATACATCTATAGAATGTGCACCATTTACACTTTGTCTAGTGGCTGTGGGAAGCTCTGAGGGAACTCTTTAAACTGTTTTATGATGTTCCATTCAATATGGGGCGCGTTTTTAATGCTCTAAGAATTATTGCAGTTTGCAAGGAGTTTAAGATTTTTCCAAGCCTTCATTTGTCATGACCACATTAAAACAGTTCAACAATTCTTAGCCTTCCATTTACCACATGCATAATGTGGTTAATGGCCAACTAAAGGTTGTTGAAGCATTTTATCATGGTCATTAAATTTGATGACAGGCATAAGAAATCTTTAAAATGCACTTCAAACTCTTTTACGGGCATGTGAAGTTTCAATCTGTCAGCTTTTTTCAGAATAAATGACTATGGCTTTATTAATGTCATGTTGGTAATATTACAACCATATTGTGGCAGAACTGTTTTGAAGCTTTTTGGACAAAGTGATATGGTGTTAAAATTGTTGAAATTTTGCATGTGACCTTAAGCTAGGACATTACTAAATTAAACGTAGATTTATTTCAAGATATGGAATTGATTTTGTTTTTTAAATCGCCATATGCAGATCTAACACATGGTCAGTCCAGAAATGAAAGTCAATTCAAGAAGTGACCTTTGCTTTTATGTGCTGCCAAGAGCACCTGTGATTCAAATTTCACCTATTGTTTTTATGGTTTAAAACTCTTTGTTAGCATTCATTGATTTTGTTAGGTAGATTAATTTCAAAATGCAAATGCAAATCAAAAGAGAAAAGACTTTAGTGAGATTGAATAGTTGTGAAACGGGTTCTTGACATTTATATTCAGACCTTTCTGAATTTTGTCAGTTGTTTACAAAGGTTGCATGAGGAACAAAGAGTATACGTGTAATAAATGTTATAAAAAGACACTTCATTCAGGTAATCAATCAATCAATCAATCAATCAGTGAATATGTCAGAGATTATTTTGTACATGTTCGCATTATGATTTCCACCATAAAATTCTGTATAAAGAAATGCGGTTTAACAAGCACCATGTTGTTGTCCTATCAACCTTTTCGCACCAATTTTCCGCTTGATATTGGATTGTGAATAATTCCCGACAGCTTTGATAAATCATGTGTAAATTGAAAATTTCCAGGGATTGACCATAATTGAATTTCAATGACCTTGTCATATGTGCCGGAAGTTCAGGAGCCGAACATGCAGCTCTCAAGTGGTATGAAGTAAAGGCTGCTGACAATGGTGTACTAGATGACATCTAGGCTTTAGGCTATATGAGAGGCGGACTGGAGTTCTTCAGATGGAAATTTTGAGAAGTTGTGAACGATAGTAATTTTCTCTTCATCAGCACTTTATATCTGCTATGGGTGGCCACAGTCGTCTGGCAAGCTCTCGTTTTTTTGAACATTTCATTGGTCATGATGACTGATATACGCAGTCTGTACACTAGTTAGGCTCTGTCCATCAACCATTATTTCACTGGCAGTTGCTAACATTGTGTATTATCTCTACCAAAGCTGTGTTTATTAACAAGTTTTACTGGTCACTATAAAAAGCTGTCCCCTGGGGGGTACCCACCTCAAGCTAGGGGCCTGCGTGGTCGATACCAGGGCATTTGATCACTGGATACAGGGTCTGGCTGCGAAATTGAATTTTCACCTTGACTGAGCACCCAGATGAAGTGCCAATTTTGAAAGTGTTGGCCAAAAACAGATTTGGAGAAGTGAGCCATAAATTGTGAGCATGTAGTCTTGACAGGCTTCCATAGAGGGTTTGCAGCCATTCACTGTCCACCTTAGCTGACCGCAATCTAATGGTTCTGCTGACCAGTTCTGATAAGGTTATTGAAGGCCAACTATATTGGTTAATAACAAAAAGGTTGTTGCTACATCAGATCTGTGCAATTTATGAGGGGATTCAGAACAGATTGAACACACATACAGACACCAGAAAGTTCACATACATGCATGCAATAAAACATGTTGGTAGAGAATTATGAAATATCACCAACAAAAATAATCATTTGATGCTGGAGGACACATAATTTGTATTTTGGCACAAATGGAACACGTTTCAGTGTTATACGAACTAGATCCTATGTTCATATACTTGGGAGTAGAAGATGTTAGTACAAGAATTGCAAGAAAAAAGTAAAGTGAAAAAAAAAATCAAGATCTGATTATGGCAGATTTTTTATGAGATACTTAATACACACATTAAATTGGAAGAGTTCTTTACTTCAGGCTTGACTTACTTTAATCACGGCTTCCAAGATGTTTCTCTTTCCGCTAATAATGAAGCAAGCCTCATAGATTTCAAGCAAGACTGACCAGTTCTATGTCTTGGAAGTCATTAGACTGGCTTACATGCCTGACCAAATGCCCTGATAACTGTTATGTCTCGCACACAGCCTATCGCCATGCCAAACATACACAATTAACGAGAACTGGGTGTCTTTCCATATTACCGGTAGCCATGGCAACATGTACGTAAATTATGAATTGAAACATAACATGATTTTGGAGGTGTCAGATTATACACTGGAAATTAGGTATGACAAGCCTTATCTTTGGAAAATCGTAATATGTGTTTGTGTGTGTGATGCTCAGGGATAATAAACCATGAAAACTCTAAGCTCCTGTAAAAATATCTGTTTCTATCTGTTTGATTCAGTTGTCTAATGCCAAAGTGTGTTTTCACTCACATGATGGTGGCGAGTTTTATGATCAGGAGAAAAACCTCCAGAGTGCCTCCAGCAAATCTCCAACCTTTGGCAAACTCTCCCTAAATTATGATTGTTGTCATAGTGTTGAAAAGCAGATGGGCTCCAGTAAACTTCATGCAAGACCACACGAGAGTGCATGATCAACCACTTTTCCACCAAGGCCTCAAAAGCTGGGGAATGTAGAGAATGCCATGCCTCAGAATTCCTGGAGGATTGAACCCATGTTGCTTGTAGCAAATGAAACAATGAAAATACCAGATCATATTTTAAATATTGCTCTAGATGTATGTTACTGGACTATACCAGTTAGACGTCAAAATATCGTAAATTTAAAATTAATTGGAAGCTTGCAGAGTAATTATATGTATGTAAGCACTAACCTGTCATGCTCTGATTTTCTTCACCCGTAAAAACTAACCTTTATTGTAGTGGTCAAAAATTTGTGAGTATGACATACAGCAGTCATATAAAAATACACACATGCTTGTGATTAGACCTTTGGGAGCTGAATGCAAATGACAAATTGTCATGCTAAAGCTTTTGCAAATATGCAAGATTCACAGTCATTTTTCTTAGGCTGTACTTGTGAAGGTCTGACTGCAACCTGCGAATGGTCGTGGGTTTCCCAGCGCTCTGCTTGGTTTCCTCCCACCATAATGCTGGCCGCCGTCGTAAAAGTGAAATATTCTTGAGTACGGCGCAAAACACTAATCAAATAAACAGGTAAATTTTACTTAAGCAGAGGCTTTTAATGTTATCTTTATATTGAAGAAATTAACGAGATATTGAATCGGACAATGTCACATTGACACTGAGTTTAATCACCATTAAGCTTAAAGTAAAGCTTTTAATGTGACCTTTGAGGTAAAGACACCAATGGGATATTAAATCGGAGAGTCAGTTTATAATTACTGGGTATAAAGCTTAAAATAAAGTGGTTGTATAATGTGACCTTTATAGTAAAGATGAACTCCTCATTTAATAAACGAAACGGTGAAATCTGACCTACGTACCTCAGGTGATCTCGGGCATAATAATGATTTCGGTTTTGACATTTCTTTTAAGAGACATTTTGACAAAATATATCATGTACCCTAAAAACCATCCATCGACAACATGAAAATGGCTTGGAAGACTGTTTCACAGGCTAAACCTATCATCAGTATGCAGTTTAGGCAGAGGAACATAATGATTGATCTGTATGTGTTGGCTGATGGTTTCTTATGTTAACAGGTGGCCCCAGTGTGGACAAACTCTTGCCCGCTGACCAAATTATCAAGATAAACGGGGAGGATGTGAAGAGAGCTCCACGAGAATACGTCATTGACCTTGTGAGGTGAGAGGCCCCGAAGGGTGTCATGATATTAAAGTCATTTTAAAGTGGCCACTTTTTAAGCGATTTGTGATGAAATTTCTCTCGTGGTGAAATGACCACATGTAATATTTGACCTAAAATTTCATCCAAGACTTGTCTAAATTAGTTGTGCCTGATTTAGAGAGTTTTATTGATCTTGGGTGTTTTGAGGTTTGTTTGCTTGTTACGTGGGTTGAAATCCTACTGGGGAAAATATGATAGTTTCAGCATTAAAAGCAATATTTTATAGTCTTAATTTGCCTGTACAAGTGCACTTTTGGGGCAAACACAGTACTTTATGACAGAAAAGTTTCCTTTCCTATAGAGGACGGGCTACCACACTTGTCTTCAGATGGTCATACTTTTTAAAGTTTGGTTAAATACAATAAGTCTCAAACAGGGAATGTTTGCAATTCCCCTTTTGGACTGTTCTCATCAACTATACTGTGTACAAGAGTGTCCATGGACTAAGGTTTGGTTTACTACATTTGGCTAACCAATTTAGCGAATGGCATGCTGTAAGTGGCGATGTCATTTTTCACAGGGATGTCACTCGGTGTTGTTGCAGTGATGTAACCTGAAACCGAATCAGTAGTGAAATAGGGCCATAAATTTTAACAATGTTTCAGAATGCGACAGAGAAATTCAGTTTGGCAGAATCAAACAAGCGGTCAAACGACATGGTGCAAGTAGGGAATTTAGTGATGAACATTTAATGACTTGCGTCTTCATAACCTCAATACCTCAGCAAGAAAATACGGTGCAAAATGGACTACAAATTGAACAAACCAATGCAGTGATATCTGGAAAGTTTGTGGAAGTCCACCAAGGTCCAGAAATTAAGTTAGCCTTTGTTTGATATTGATGGGATTTCTGTCTGTAACAGAACTGGGGAAACCTAAAGATTTTCGTGTTCAAGAATGGTTCTTTGTTGACTTATGTGTGATCGTCTTCTCAACATAATTGTTCACCCAAAACCGCATACTTCTTCTCTTTGTTCATTCAGTAGGCTGCTCCTGGAATTGCGGTATTATATGATACTGTTTAAATACTTAAATCTTTACTGCAAATATACCATAGAATCCAAAAACTAAAACAGTCAGCAAATGGAACTTTAAAGATTACCAGAAGGCATTCAGTCAGTGAATAGCAAAGAGGCTTTGATAACTGTGTAAGACTCATCTTGGTGATATTATGAGATTGAGTGATTAGGCCCAACTTTCTTTTCATTAATTTCCTTAGAACACTCTATATTTCTTCCAGATAAAGTTTACAAAGTTAATATTTTACAAAAAAAAATTTAGCATCAAGGGGAAGAACGCCATGTCCATAATGATAATAACGGTCACTTATTATTTTTGACAATCTAGAGTTCACGTATGTATACAGGTTTGCGTCACCATTTTCATTTTAATACATGGATCCCTCTTTTTTCTTTCAGATCATGCAAACATTCCATAAAGCTGACTGTGTGCCAACCCTATGTGGACAATGTAAGTCAATTACATAGCTTTATAATAATAATTTCTTTACTTTTTTTGACAATTTTATAAAACTTTTCTTCCCCAAGGCTTTCACAAACAAAAAGCAAACAATACATAGAAATGGTTATACAGTGAAAAAAGACAAATATGACTGTTGAACTCGCATCTGCCCCAGCCCAGTATGTGAGACAGGGTAATGGGAGACGGCCCATTACTGACCCTTTCTGCCTCACCTGCTGGCTGGAAACCCCTACACACATGTACAGAGTTGTTACATGTTTGTTACCCTACAACTACAGTACCCACTGTGTGCCATGCAAGCTATTACAAGCATGCCACCAGAACAAGATGGCTGCCAAAATAGCAGGTCGTGTAATTCATCGATCTGAGGCGGAACTGTAGAGTCACAAATGATCACTACCGTATTCCACTGTGGTTATCAGCCACATGTGAGTTAATAATTCCTTCAATAAAATAGTCCCAACCAGTCCCCATCCTAATCACAGAGACACTACTAGGAGACTAATGGTACACCACAGGGACATCTGTAGACAGCTTTTAGTCTGTGGTGCACTCCACAGGTGGTAACTGTCACTTACAGGTGAAATATTGCACAGGAATGAAACCTATAAGGGGCTTCATGCAGTCTGCATTTCCTGTGGCAACTATTCCCTGCAAATAAAACTGCATGGTGGCTGTATCTGTTATCTTTATAGAACTTTAATACAATAACTGTTGTACATTAATTATCTCCTATCAGACTGTTGCTATGTTGTTATCCATGCAGTTGAATTGGGAGTAAGCACATAACTGGGATTCATTCCGAACTAGTCCGCTGGACGTTGTCTCATGATGTCAAGTCAGCAGTGTTTTTCTTAAGATGAACTTTTGCCAGTTGGAATAGATGCAAATTGGTTCTTTTCTCATGGCTGACAAGTGCAGCATTTTTTTTGCCAGATATTGCAAGTGTTTTTGCTCTTGTTCAGTTGTTGACCAGTTTCATTTTCAGAAGGTAGCATTTTCCTTGCATGGCAATCACCTTAACTCTATGATCACGCAAGAAAGTTGATGCTTGTTGCCTTCTTTAGCACCTGAAAATTGAATTGCACATTCTGTTAGCAAACTCCTGAATAAAACCTTGTGTTGATCATAGATTGATTTAAAGTACATTTACATTCATCGATTTTGAACGGGACAAGGTTAAATCTGAAATGTCCTACGACCTCAAAGTTGACTACTTGACAGCCGCCTTGTGCCTGGTGCTTTTCTCGCGGAAATGGACATCTTTTAGAATGAACAGTTATTGTGTAGAATAATCCACTTGAATTTGTACATGCTCTTGCTGTTTTCTGTTCAAGTCTTTTTTTTGGCTGTTAAAAACTGTCTTTAAAACTTCTTGAACCTGATCTTATGTATGGTCTGCACGTCTTCTGCTGTCACTCTGCGACTATTAACCCGACCATGAAAACCCCAGCCGACACAAATGGAGCTGTTGGTTTCCTCGCTTGATTAAAGTGCCTGCTTTTATATTGTTTGAAATACCTCTAAAAAAGTATTTGGCATTAAAATGCAATCAACCAGCCAAGTAGCCTGCCCATTTACACCCTATGGTATTATGGCTTGTTCATGCTCTGTCATGAGAGTTTGGTTTTACTGGTTTGCCATTTTGTGCAGTCCGTGATTTCTGGAGTGTTTGTAAGTGTAGTTAGTGGGGTCTGTTTGTCCTCGCCTTCGGGCTAGTTAGACTGCCACCGGTACGGGAAACCTCTCCGGAATGGCCAATTTCCCTCTCACTTGACGCCTTCTCCACCCGCTCTTTTGTAAGCAATATCAGCTCCTTGGCTGTATTTTTTTCTTCTACTTCTTGCATCTCCCAGTGGCCATGGCTTAACTCCTAGATCCTAGTTTTATTGCCAGCATCTCCAGTGTACTGTGATGCGGTGTTATTGACTGTGCTAAGAAAAGCGATCCTGCTTATTACAGGGAATTTCTAGTCAATATTGATTGGCATCTGAACCATGTTTCTAGTGGACATTAGTGTAGCACAGATGCTCCTCGTCCAGTCTTGCAGAAGGCTGTTCCAAATGGGTCGAGACTTGTTTATTTCTTAGCCATTCTTTGCTAGATCCTTAGTTATAGCCTTTCCAAGACTTCTAACTTGTTCCTTTTAAGCTGTCCGTGTCTTCTGAGACCCTATTTGTCTCTCTGAACTTCCAAGTCTATCCATCTAGAACTTCAAACTGTCAGTGATACCTGGCTTTCCCCCAGACCCTCTTACTCATTCCCACCCATGATTCCAAGATTTATTTGTACCTCTTGTTTCCTGATTTTAGAAGTGTTTAAAGTCTGCATAACGACAACCATTGAAAAGTGGCCCATGTTGTTTCTCAGAGGTTTACCCACTTGTTCATTCCATTGTTTTATTTATACCCCTTGTTTTCCTGTTGTCTTAAGCTGTTTAAGGCACCAAAAAGGCCAACAGTTAAAGCCTGTCTTATTGTTTCCTGAAAGCCTGGACTAACAGAGTTTGTGATAGCCATTTTTACATGTATTTTTGGAACCAATGACATCTTAGGATAAGATCCCAACTTGCACTGGGTAGAAGACTTCTGATCAAATGAATTTAATTGTCTTCCTCCAAGTCTGACAGCTGTCATGAAGGGAGTATACTCATGGTCAGAGCATTTACTGCAAACGCTCAGAAGGAATAACACATAATAACACACAGTACATAAAAAAACATGGTCACCAGCCGATTTATGGTACTTTCTCTCCAAAGACGTTCTTAAGTGTGTGGACTGACTACATTTTTTGTGAACACTTAACTTTTTGATTGCTTTTGAGTACAAGTTAACAAGTGCAGTGTTTATTGTGGGGAGTCCAAGCGTTGGTGATCCATTAACCTGCCAATGTTTTCTCTGTGGTACATACACCTCGAGGATGAAACAGTGTCTCAACACGAACCCTTACACCTTTAAGGCTTAAGTAAATGGTAGTGGAACACCATTAGTGTGCCATGTGTGTGTTTGCTCTCAGGTAGCGCTATGAGCCATTGAGGCCCTTTAGCCCAGTGAACACTGAACCCTAATATATGTATCTGTCCAATTAGCAAGGTGTAAACTTTCATTAGTTGAGAGGCGTTGCGAAAGTGGACATGATGAATAGAAAGGAAGCCCATTGGTGGCCACATGCAAACGAACTACATGTAGGTGTGATTAACGTGTGTGACTTGATTAAATTTGGAAGAGACCAATATTCAGACTAGTTGTTTCATCTGGGAAAATTTGAAATGGTTAGTTTTGGTACTAAAGCTACCTTTTGAGTCAGCTTTAAGGGGTACATTTTCTATGAAAGGTGCGTGTGTCATGCTGTTATATTCTGATTGGATCATGCCTTGTGTCAGGCATGAATAGCAGGTAGAAAGATGTGATAGCATTGCAGAGACTGTCCTGCCACATGAAAGCATCTTGTGAAAAGAACGAAAGAAAAATAACACTGACTTCAAAGCAAAAAGACAAAACAAATAAGTTTTATGTTGTTGTTTTATTTTGTTTTGTTGTTTTTGGATCTGTAAATATCGCCTCACTGTTGTGCTGTATAAACCAAGATAATGTAGGCCTACTATACAGTAAGAACAACAAAAGCTGATTTAAGAGATACAAATGAAAAGAAAACTTACTTGATATCACTGCATTCCACAGTTATTCACAATTAGAGACTAATACATGTATAAATATACCTTAAGCTGTCAAGCAGTTAAAGGAGCACAAACCTGGCAAGAGCATTTGTATCCAATGCTATTCATATCTCCAACCACATGTACATTTGTACAACTTCATAGTCTTCATCGTATGATTTCAGAAGCCTTTCAAATACCTGAGATCATGGACTGCATACCTGACTGCGTGTATTGATATTTAAGGGGAAAGGTTATTTGTGTATTTATCTCCACCTTATCTTGTAACAGCTACACTTGTGATGTTTCAGTTTGTTTGTTTTTTGTGTCGGCATTATAACACATTTCTCTTTCACTGTTTTGCAGTCGTCTCGCAAATCAGCCCTTCTCACTGCTGCCAAGAAAGCCAGGTTGAAATCCAACCCGTCTCGTGTGAGGTTTGCTGATTCTGTCGTTGTGAACGGGGCATCAGTCCATGGTGTGAGTATGATCCAAGCAATCATTGTCCCAGAATGCATACACATTGATACACACGTTGGCATTCTAATACCTGGTTTTGCTAATTAACTTATTATCAAGGCATATTGATTAAGATGAAACCTAATATAATAAACTCAAAATTTATATGTCAAATTTAAATTGGCAAAAAGCATTTATGTGTTTTAATTATTTCAACTGATAATTTATGCCATATTAATGAATGTTTCACTTATATGATGAGGCAAGCATTGAAGTGGGAGGAAACCAAGCAAAGCCCATGGGAAACCCACAATCATCTGCAGATTGCTGGCGGACATTAATTTTTATATGCACTGAGCTATTTCTGCCATGATTTTGACATGCCCAGTTATTCATATGCCTGTATGTCAAAACTGCACGTGATGCTTAATTGCAATTTTTAATTTGAAATTAGAAATTAAGAGAGATTCATTCGTGCATATTAAAGTGGTACTTATTGGCTGTTTCAACATTGTGGATAGACTGCGTGTATTGATATTTAAGGGGAAAGGTTATTTGTGTATGTGGTGTCATATGTGGTTTACCTAAAATGTTTCACTCACTTTTTGATACGTGTTCATGACTTAGACTATTGTCATGTTGGATGCTTGTTAAATCCCACCAGAATTCCTCAATTTCCGTGTTGTCTGATGAATTTGTGTGATTTGTTGGCAGACAAAATGCTTTGTGGGATAGATATATATACACCAATCTCTATCCCTGACAAACAGGTTATGTCTGGGAAAAACCAAAGCATGCAGTCATTATGATATGATGTGGTCTTCGATATTTATCATTACATGTATGCAGTATTAGGCAATAAAATGTGATTGGTTGTTTAAAATTCAGTTTAATCATCTGACTGTTGGTTTGTTAGTACAAACTCTAAAGGTAATATAAATAAATATACAAGATGTATAATATAACATTTTTTTTGTCTCCACTATGAAAACGGTTGTGATGTAAACTTTTGTTCTCCAGCCGTCCGCCCAAGAGAGTTATGTGCCTTTGATGCCCAATGTTCTAAAGGTGTTTCTAGAGAACGGACAGACTAAGTCTTTCAAATATGACAACAAAACTACTGTCAAGGTAAGTAATTGTTTAAGAAGATTGATTTGTTATTTTAAAACAAACGTATGAAAGATAATTTATGGAGTGTATACAAAAATGTAGAAAATTTGAAAAAATAGTTGAGATAACATTGAAGAACTGTTGAAAGTTGAAAACTGAACTCCACAACCTTTGACCATGGATCCCTGAAAATGCACAAATAAATCCAGAGACAAAAAATGTGGTTTATTTGGAACAAAAGCATTAGGACAGTTTTCCTCTCTGCACTCAAACTGTAATCAATTTATCATAATCCAGAATCCATTAGTGCATGTAGATCCCACAGATAACGATGTCCGCATGTGATTAGTCTGATGCTTGCAAGCAATGTACAAAAAACATCAATTTGTAAATTTAGCCCAATGCAATAGACAAAGTATTAGGTGTTGTGAAATCTGTTAGCATACATTGTATAATTACCTTGAAATAGTCTTCACATTATGTAGACTGATACAAAAATCGTTGCTAAAAAGACTTAAATGCCAAGGATGAAGCAGCCTTTGTGAAGCAAAAAAAAAAATTCCTAGAAATGGTACAGCTGTGTGTGATTTATATACTGTTGAATGTCTGTAAGACTGGTTTACAATATGTAAGAGTTTTTTTTCTCTTGTTGCCGTATTCTCTACAAGCTGTCTTATCGATCTGGCATGACCATGCAGTAAAGTGGTGTGCATGTCCTGCCAACAGCTATATTGTATATATGCTTTCAAAAGATCGCTTCACAGTATCTTTAAGAATCAGAGACAATAGATGTTCCCAGGGAAACAAAACTTCTGCCATAGAAAATTTGGAAAGGTAGATCAATGAATCATCTATCATTCTGGATGCTTTTGAAGGATATAGTGTTAAGTGGAGACATGATTTGTTGTAGCTAGTCCATTATATCGTAGAAAAATAGAAAATAACCAAAAAAAGTAGACAGCCACGTTCTGGGTTAGGTCTGCGGAGATGAACAGAGCTGTGTCCCTAGACATGAAAATGTCTTTGTGTTCACTTATGCAATTCTTTATCCACATCCATTGCATTAACTGCTGTGTTTTTACCTGTTTGACTTTATTATCCCGTCCATGTTTACCCCAGCAAGAAATCCTGTCCAAATAATTGCCAACACAATCCGTGGAAATCATTAGTCCAGGGAAATGCAGCATAAACCGAAGCATATTTGTCAT
Source organism: Liolophura sinensis (assembly GCF_032854445.1). Classification (NCBI taxonomy): domain Eukaryota; kingdom Metazoa; phylum Mollusca; class Polyplacophora; order Chitonida; family Chitonidae; genus Liolophura; species Liolophura sinensis. The sequence continues at coordinate 37,059,286 of NC_088302.1, read as the reverse complement.
GTTATGGTTTAAGTGCTGGTGTATCGAAGAGGACAATAAGATAATTAGCCTTGAGCATAGTAGCAATTACTGAATGACTTTACTGTCGGCAAAATACATCTACCATCATTCTGTTCACATTTGGATAAATAACATCTAATTTTCTTTTCGGATAATAATTATGATAATTAACGTCGGCATGAATAATGAATAAAATATTGCTGAATGAAATAATTACGTCACCACTTATGGTTTTATCCTTCAACTCTTACTAAGCCTTAAACAGTTACAGATATTTAAAATGTATGGTCATTGGATCACCCTCAGTTTGTGTCCATATGTATAATGGTCATTGTTTGTCGGTATAAAAATTAGGCTACATAATGTTAATTTAGTTTCACATTCATGTAGTGTACATGTAAGTGCTGTCATTAATTCATTCCAGGGCCTCTGTGGCTGAGATTAGTGTGGGAATGCAGCACCACACCTCAATAGCCTCTCACCAATACGACCAAGCTGTGAGCTCAAATCTAGCTCATGCTGGCATCCTCTGTGCTGGAACAAGTTGAATGATTGTGGGTATACCTGCAAGGTTCTCGGTTTCCTCCCAGTTGGCTGCTACCTTATAAGTGAAATATTTTTGAGTATGGTGTAAAACACCAGTCAAGTAAATAAATTAATGGAAGCCAATAAATTTTGGTGTATTACTCATATTTCATCGATACTCTAGTTGCTGTTGTTGTTATTTTCAGGATGTCCTTGATTCCATGCAAGAGAAGCTCAACATCAAACGAATAGAACACTTTGCCTTAGTTTTACAAAATACCAAAAGTTCATCTCACGGGAAGCTGAGTATATTACAGGAGCAGGAGACCTTAGCTGAGGTAAGCCAGGTGTTAAAGCATGATAAATGTACAGGTGAGAACTTTTGAATTACATGTAGCCATACATTATACATTTGCATTATGGGTAAACATACCTTTCCAGCCTGAAGTTATTGTTATTTGATGCGTTTTTGCGTAAAATTCATCCATGTAGGGCAAATGCTTCAGAGTGTGATTTGCAGGTTATCAGTTGGATACATATTCATGTATTCACATATTGTCCTTTGGAAGGAAATTCATTTTGAGAAGTGTTATTTTACATTACGTGAACTGTATTTCATTTGTGGACAAACTGTTAATGTTACATTAGTACAGTTTATCCAGCTGAACAAAGTCTTGATTGCTCGGATCAACGGTTCACCATTAAATCCATCATATTGGCATACTGCTTGAATATTATCAGCTGACGAATTTGTGAACAGCAGTGAACAGAGGTCTTAATAGATAATAATTGTGACAAGTTTAGTACAGCGACATGCACAATTATACTTTTAATTGGCTGGTCTCCACAGAGATGTAGCTGTAAACTGGTAAAGACAGCTGTGCTATGTTAATTATTTACTCTTGTGCTTTGCCTATCTGGCCAGTCGTCAAAATTCTAACTGCACACAAGCTCTCTTCATTATTAAATGACATCTGTGATATACTATTGTTTTTTTTCGCTGTACAAATTCTCTGATATTTTTTCAGCATTTGTAAACTTCTGTGAGCTTTTGCTCTCGCGAAATCTTTATGGATTGCGCTCCATTTGTGAGCGATTTTTTTTTTCCACGAGATGCACACTTGAGGCTTCAGACATCATTGACACTGGGTTGTGGTAACTGGGGAAGCTGTCAGCCCAGACTAATGTCTGCTCGTAACAGGATAGACGTGTGTATTCTCCCCTCTACCCGCTCCCCACCCCAAGGAATCACAATAATCCATCTCTGACACAACCCCCTTTGTCACCTAGGGTAGAAGGTAATTCTATCATTGTCTCTACAGATTATATCAAAGGTCTATCTCTGATAATGAAACCAGCTCCAATGGACATTTACAAGTCTGAGACTGGAACTACTGTTCTGTTTGGCTATAATAACTGCTCGTTCTTCACCCATCTTTATTTGACCAGTGGATACTCCAGTCTTCTTGTCCCCATAGACTGGCCCCCTCATTTCTACATTGATACATCATGCACCCCTTGAGAGGATTTCTGTCCGTTGTTACAAAGCAGGGGATTTGTGTCCATTAGATCATGCTGTACATCAATGATTGCATGCTAGTGTGGAGACTGTTGGGGAAAAGTCATGGTAAATAATTATCTTCAAAATGATAAAAATAGTACCAGGTTGATACTGATAAAAATGCATATGGTGATTATTTTTCCCAGGCAGTCATTCACACTATCTACTAGGCATGTTATTGTTGTCAATGCAGTCATCACACTATCTACTAGGCACGTTATTGTCGTCAGTGCAGTCATTCACGTTATCTACTAGGCACGTTATTGTCGTCAGTGCAGTCATTCACAGTATCTACTAGGCATGTTATTGTGGTCAATGCAATCATCACACTATCTACTAGGCATGTTATTGTGGTCAGTGCAGTCATCACTATCTACTAGGCATGTTATTGTCGTCAGTGCAGTCATTCACACTATCTACTAGGCATGTTATTGTGGTCAGTGCAGTCATCACACTGTCAACTAGGCACGTTATTGTCGTCGGTGCGGTCATTCACACTATCTACTAGGCACGTTATTGTGGTCAGTGCAGTCATTCACACTATCTACTAGGCATGTTATTGTGGTCAGTGCAGTCATCACACTATCTACTAGGCATGTTATTGTGGTCAGTGCAGTCATCACACTGTCTACAAGGCACGTTATTGTGGTCAGTGCAGTCATCACACTATCGACTAGGCATGTTATTGTGGTCAGTGCAGTCATCACACTGTCTACTAGGCATGTTATTGTCGTCGGTGCAGTCATTCACACTATTTACTAGGCTCATTATTTTCATCAGTGCGGCCATCACACTGTCTACTAGGCACATTATTGTCGTCAGTGCAGTCATTCACGTTATCTACTAGGCACGTTATTGTCGTCAGTGCAGTCATTCACACTATCTACTAGGCTCGTTATTTTCGTCAGTGCAGTCATCACACTATCTACTAGGCACATTATTGTCGTCAGTGCAGTCATTCACGTTATCTACTAGGCACGTTATTGTGGTCAGTGCGGTCATCACACTATTTGCTAGGCTCGTTATTTTCGTCAGTGCAGTCATCACACTATCTACTAGGCACATTATTGTCGTCAGTGCAGTCATTCACGTTATCTACTAGGCACGTTATTGTCGTCAGTGCAGTCACCACACTATTTACTAGGCTCATTATTTTGGTCAGTGCAGTCATCACACTATCTACTAGGCACATTATTGTCGTCAGTGCAGTCATTCACGTTATCTACTAGGCACGTTATTGTGGTCAGTGCGGTCATCACACTATTTACTAGGCTCGTTATTTTCGTCAGTGCAGTCATCACACTATCTACTAGGCACGTTATTGTCGTCAGTGCAGTCATCACACTATCTACTATGCATGTTATTGTGGTCAGCGCAGTCATCACACTATCTACTATGCATGTTATTGTGGTCAGTGCAGTCATCACACTATCTACTAGGCATGTTATTGTGGTCAGTGCAGTCATCACACTATCTACTAGGCTCATTATTTTTGTCAGTGCAGTCATCACACTATCTACTAGGCACATTATTGTCATCAGTGCAGTCATCACACTATCTACTAGGCACATTATTGTCGTCAGAGCAGTCATGACACTTTCACTTTGGCATAGACTTATGTAGAAAGAAAAGCATCAATTAAATATTGGAAGAAGGAATTTGTGTCCTGTAATATTGTGTGTGATAAATGACGTAGAGCAGTGCATATAGTTTTCCCTTATCTGGCATCCACAATACTTTGTCTGCACAAAATATGTACAGAACTAATGGGCTGATTTTTACCACATTTATTTTGAAACTTGTTCAACGTTTTGGGGATTTTTTGTCCACTGTCTTTCAGGTGTAAGTCAGCTGTAATAAATTTGAACAGGAATATGACACAGTTTTGGAGTATATTAAAGAATTCATTTATTTTTGAAGTTCGTTTGAAGGAATGTTGTATGCTAGGGATATAATTAGAGACGTGATAAATGGTCCCTTTATATACCCATAGTATTATATAGGCTTTATTTGTTTCAAAACTGTAAAAGTGAAACCTGGCATTTTTACACTGTAATTGAATGTTGTGAAAGCAACTCTAAAAAACAAGGCCTGCTGCCCAGAAGCAACTCTGAACCCAGCTATAGCAAACAAACAAGAAAAGAAAAAGTCAGCTAACAAGGGAATTTCAACAAGATAATAAGTAGGTAGAATACTGAGATGGATTATTGAGAAGTCACCATACACTTAATTTATTTATTAAATATTTTATTTTATTCTTGTTTCATGCTGTTCTCAAGAATATTTCAGTACTGTAAATGAAAATTATGTTCAGTTTATGGAAGAGTAATTGACATTTGCTCTTATCCACAACTTAAAAGTTATCAGGATAATTGATGGAATTTAAGATTAGGTGAACATGTCTCAGGCTGAATATACATGTAGCTGTTTGAATAATTGCTGAATATACATGAAGCTGTATGAATAATTGCTTGACACAAATGGCATCAATTGTTTGGCAATGAACCCCAATCATGCATTTATTTGACAACTATATAGTATCATTTACAGATGCTTGCACTGACTCTGTGTTAAATCCCAGATTAGTGTTGTCCATTTTGTGGGCTTGAGATTGGAAACATTAGGCTTGGTTTTATTGATCCGTTATATATATGTGGCGATGAGAAAGCTGTTGTAAGTTGAAGAAAGTAGCTCCTGCCTGCAGTGCTTCAGGAAACAAGGGTACATCCGAATAGGTCTGGCTCACAGGAGAGGGAAGTGGAGAGATAAATGACAGGCGACTTAAGTGTTGTCAACGGTGTCTTGCTGAGACAAGGAGGGTCATTAGATCTTCTACATTCCGAGAGTAACATCGCCAATGCCTCTAAAATCCATCTGGATCTAGTTGCATATATCCGTTAAGTGCACATGTAGGAAAAAAAAAATAACAGTCTTCTCTAAGTTCTTTAAATGCAGGATGGTGGTTACAAGTATCTTTGTATTCTGTCTATACTTGTAAGTCTTATCCTTCTAATGGCCGCAAGCATGATGTCTGGTCCATGTTGGGTTGGGTGTGCATGCGGAGAACCGATCAATGGTGACGGGTTTTTCTGTTATTCCAGACTGTTCCTCTGGCTTTGATGTCCAAACTCTAACAATGTCCGTTTATTAGATCACAAGCCTGAAGACTTGTAGATCAAATGAAGCAGATTAGTGGCAGCACGCTTGAGTAAACTGGACAGAATTGTTCCTGGGGAATCCTTTGCTTTAAGAAGACTTAGAAGGCAGAGAAGGCTCATCTGTCTGGCACAAGATTTATGTCAATATTGGGACTTACCCCTGTCAAACTGTTGAAATATGAAAATCTGTGGTGTGTTTGACATAAGAATTTCAACACGTGTCAGGTCAGCTCTGATTAATCTTCATGTTGGGCCATTGGTCATGCAAGCTAGCGTCTCTGCCGCAGCTATGAATCTACTATTTTAGTTAGTCTGTTTATGTGAAATTGCATGTGCACTGTTAAAATTGCTCCATTAGGTTTTCAGTGTTCTCAGGACTCATGGATCCAACCATTTTATTTTACATTTCACATCTCTGAATGCATTCTCAGGTTTTGTTCATCCTGTTTTTAACAACATGTGCATTTACTAGTTCCCAGAGTGCCTTATTGCAGCATGTCATAGTGCCTTATTGCAGAGTGTCATAGTGCCTTATTGCAGCATGTCACAGTGCCTTATTGCAGCTTGTCACAGTGCCTTATTGCAGCGTGTCATAGCGCCTTATTGCAGCACGTCACAGTGCCTTATTGTTACATGTCACCGCACCAGTGAATTTGTGTCAGTGTATATACACACTTACTAGTAGAATTAAAGCTTTCAATTTTGGTTTTGACACTTTCGTTGGAATTGTACAGGTATCCTAGATAGATTTGTTATAGATGTGTGTAAGAATGGGCATTAAAAGTAAGACAGTTTTCATTCTGAAGAGTTCCTCTACCTAGAGCATTTTTGTCTCTTGGAACACTTGTTCTCAATCCCCGACTCTCTTCAAATCCCAGTGGGCCAGGGATACATGGTTAGACTGGTAAGATAGATAGTGTGGACAAGGTCTACCCAAACTAGCCGTGTAGAGTCAAGAGGCCATATATCACCTGCCAACATCTTTCATGGTCGATGGAAGGGGAGACACGAGGCCAAAAGAAAGAGAGAGAACAAACCATTGGCATGGTAATGGGAAAATTGTCTGCCTTTCTTGTTAACTTGCTCTTTGAGATTGAGTCTCTCCACCCAAAGTCGCATGATTTACAAATGCAGCACATTCTTCAAATACTATCTGCAGTTGTCAGCGGGCAGTTTGCGAGATGACTGGCACAGACGGATTCTGCTTTACAGCCTCTTTAGGCTGGCCATTCACATGTCCCGTGTTTATTGACCCGCATCTATTGGCCGCGTGTCAAGAACATCAAATTCTTTCAAAATGGTCGGAAGTTTCTTGTTGTAGAAGTCTTGAAATGGTGAACTCTCCAGGTTTTCCGTGCCGTTTTCGGAACTAGATTGTGTGTTAAGGAGAACTGCCAAGTCCTGGTTGAACCACTTCCCTGGCAACTCTTTTATGTTTGTTTTGTAATCCACCATTACGTGTACGTGCACTCTACTGACGTATGAGCCGAGTGAAGCCAATTTGATCTCACTGCATGACTGTCTCAACAGAGCTATCGTCCACTGGCCTTGCAGTTAGTTGCATGCTCAGCCTTCATGCAGTCAGTCAAAATATTGCTTTAAAGGTTTTGTGAAACAATGATTTTAAACATCCTGTATTTAAACTACAGTATTAATAGGGAGATGAATAAAAAAAAAATTTTTTTATTACAATTTGCTTGGGATGTATTTACCAGTCATATCGATGCCAACATACATCTGTGGGGTTTTCTCTGTTCGTAGTACTTGGGACTTTCTGAAAGTTATGTTAGGTGAAAGTCACTTTCCACCTTTCTAGAAGGACCAGCGTTGTGACCCCTCCCTCACTTTTTTAGTTTGGCAAGGTTCACATCCTTTCTCACGTTTTAATACTGCGGTATGGCTCATTAGTGGTCATTCTAAGACTGCTGAGATGAAGCTTTATCTTTAAAACCATTAATACATCTTGAAAAGGAATACGAGGAACTCACTTGTACTTCATCAGAAAAAAGCATGAAAAAAGGCAGTAAACAGAACGTGATATCATCAAGCAATTTCACTTAGTACAGATTATTTGTGGTGAATTAATTTGGCCTGATCTGGACAGCCTGTGGCAATGGAGGAGTTCATGCAGGTGTACTTGGATAATCAATTTAATTGGGCAACTGAAAAACTACCCAGTGGTTATGCTAGTATAGATGCATGTTACATTTTATTTCTGTTAAACTCACATACGTGTAGGTATGGGTGTTCAGCTGGTTCAAATGTTACAAAAATGAATGGACAGTTTATCAATTATTACGCTAAGCATGCTTAACTAGTATATGGTAGCATCTGACTAAATTCAGGTTTGTCATTGGTACATTGTACATGTAATGACTTGATATTTGTACGTGTAGTTTGTCAGTATGGTAGTGACTTTGTTTTTAAAGTAAGCAGCACTTAGTGCTCATTTGTTCTTTAGGAAAGGAGGAATTACTTTTGGCTCTATTTTATAAATAGATTAGCTCTGCGATTACTGGCTTTGGTGTCAGAGCACCACACTACCAAGAATTCCCTTTACAGGCCATCTTTTCTAATACATGTAGCTAGCCTGGGTTATGTCAGATGACATAGCTGTCTCTCTCCGACAAACTTAAGAGACAGAACCCCTTGGGTAGACGCCATAAAAAGGGTAAATGAGATCTAAAGTGACTTCCTGGAATGATGTAAACTCCGTGCTGGAGTTATTGTTAATGGGCTCTACTATCCATGTCCAGACGCTCTCTGAAGCAGACCATGCCTCCGAGGTCGTACTTAACGGCTCGCTTAAACTATATACTACTGCGGCGTGACCGGAACAAAAGGGGACAGAGTTATGCCAGGGTTTGTCACCGACATACAGATCACATGTATTAAGTCTAGTTCTTGTATGATGGCACAGTTACATCAGCGGCCTATGTCTGTCGGACTCGATCATACCTGATATCTGACTTGTACCATCCCATGAGGGATATACGGATTTGCAGTAATCTGGTCTCAGTGACCATGTGTGTGATTGAGACCATAATTTATGATTTGAAATATCCTCTCCCCGACTCGAGGAATAATCCATTGTTATATGAGGCTATTTCCGTTAGCATTCCTCATACCTCATGATATAACAAGATCTTGTCCGTTTCACCCATCTTTGCTCATTTTTCTCCCAGAATAAACCTGACCTTAGTAAGAATTAAAGATGACCTTGAAGGTTAAAGGTCACCCAGTAGGGGAGTTTTGAGGTGGGACTTTTTCATCGTCAAGGTAAAAACAGTCCTGCTGTGTCATGTGGCTTAAATGTTAGGCAACCTTTGTTGACATTAATTTACTGATCGCTTGTCTCGCCCTTTTAGGTCTGCCAGCAACATGTGGATGGTCGTGGGTTTCCACCCACCATAATGCTGACCGCCGTCGTAGTATAAGTGAAATATTCTTGAGTACGGCGTAAAATACCAATCAGATAAATAAATAAATCTCACCCTTTTACCGGCCCCTATAGCACAGTTGGTAGAACGTCTGCTTCAGGTGCGGTAGATCCAGGGTCAATCCTGGGTCAGGTCGCACCTAAGGCCTTAAAAAAGAGGGAGTTACAACTTCCTTGCTTGGCATTCAGTGTGAAGGGGATAGTACAGTGGCTTGTTGACCTGTATCAGTATAATGACTTGGGCCGCGCGGCTTGCTTGCCTTCGGTAAGTCGTCTCAGTGAAGCAGCTGTAAATAAAAGAGTGGTGGAAGAGGAAAGAGGTGTCATTTGTGCCTCTAGAAAAGGGTGAGAGTGAGTGAGTGAGTGCTTGGGGTTTAACGTCGTACTCAACAATTTTTCAGTCATATGACGACAAAGGAATCTTTAGAGTGCATGTAATGTGCCTCCTTGTTGCAGGACAGATTTCCACCACTCTTGTATCTTGTGCTGCTTCACTGAGATGCCTTACCGAAGGCAAGTAAGCCGCCCAGCCTGAGCCATTATACAGATACAGGTCAACCAGTCGTTGCATTATCCCCTTCATGCTGAGGGCCAAGCGAGGAAGTTACAACTTCCTCTTTTGAAGTCTTAGGTGTAACTCGACCCAGGATTGACTCTGAATCTACCACTCCCGAAGCAGACGGTTGACCAACTGTGCTAGCGGGACCGGTAATTGGTTTAGAAGTCAGAAGAAACATTATGAATTTGTCAATTAGAGACACACTAATAGCCAGGTGGCTAGCCATAAGGATGAAAGAGAATTTCCAAACAGCACTTTTGATTAAGGTCATATTGTTTAAGCAGGCTGTTTGTCCAAATTCAATTTTGCCCTATGTCTCTGACTGCGACAACTGCTGAAAACAAGGGGTTCATATAGCTTTATTCATTTTCAAAATGGATAAGAAGCTTGCTAACCCTGTACCAACATGGTATGAACATGAGCAGTCGGATCAAACTTACATGCAGAAAGCAGTGGAAGAAATTGGGCGGAATGTTTAGGGATTTAATCAAGCTTTCCCATCATGCATCACTGAGCAAAATTTAGCATGTATACAATTTGTTGTGATGCACAAAATGGAAACAACTTGTGTGGGTAGTATAATAAAGCAGGAACGAATTCCAACAAGGACAGCCAGTTGATGTCAAAGCAAGATAAATTTTACTCCAAACTACCAGTATATTCATGAAATTCATGATAAAACATGACCTAAAAAGGTATGAGCCAGGCCTTTCAATGCTTTAAATGGCCTACTTGATTCAGTCATATTTCAAAAACTGAAACAGATTTACAGGCCATTTCATATTATATTAGGCAACAGGAGGAAAAGAGAACCAATGACCTTGAATATACACTTGGTTGTGCAAGAGATTTCAGTCGCAGATAGTTAGAATAAGGCTCAATTTCCTGCTCTGTTTATTCTTGGCTGTTATGTTACCCCTGATTCCTGTTCCCAAAATGATAGGTAATAGTGGGTAAATAGATGTAATATGGATGATTAAACATGTCTGTCGAGAGTTTGAGATATCAGGAAATTAGCTCTGCGTATCTGTATGACGTATTCCTTGCACAGATTACAAATAAAAGACATACAAGATACATGAATTACTTGTAGCTCGGTCTGATATTTTGGGTAAATTTTCTCTTTCCCTGGCTGAGCCAGCAAGCAAATTCAGGATACAAACAGGACTGTATTACCTAGATCAGAGATACATGTGATATTTGTTGGCCTTGTGTGGCCAAACTATTTTTGAATAAGTTGTCTGTATGTGTCTCCCAAACCCAGCATTGTGTTAAGATCCCTTCTTATCTAAGAAAATTAATGTAAGAAAATTTGCAATAAAAACAGGAGATTGAGAGCTAGAAGCCAAACTGTGGTCAGACAAGTTGTCTATTAATTTATAGCATGTTGTAACACTGGACACATATGGAAAACATTTGTGGCTGTATTTTAATAATGCTTGGTCATGTATACTTTCTTACAAGAGACACATCAATATTTTGCTAATAAGACTGCAGAGGTTGTCCTAAACCATATATATTAACATAATTCTGCCATTCAGTCAAATTTCTGACAGTACCACTAATTTGGATGTATTTTGTATTTAGTACACTTTCTTGAATCTTGGATAAAATCATAAGTACGCTGTATTTATACACATATGTATCAGTGTTTGTATTTGTATTTATGCAGACTTATCATCTAAGCTATTTTGTTTTCAGATTGCTGCTAGACCAGGTGCCATGCATTTTCGATGTTTATTTCGGGTGACCTTTGTGCCCAAAGATGCCTATGACCTTTTAAGAGAGGACACGATTGCTTTTGAATACTTCTATATGCAGGTAAAGCATATATCTACACTTTATACAGAGTTAGAATTTATATATACAAATGAAGTGTGCTATAGTTTAAAATACAGATAATGGGCAGAATGGAATATCAGCTTTTTTTTCACATTTAGTACTTTAAGAATCATGCATTCATATATTTATTGAATACTTAACTTTACATATCCTTGGGTCCCAAGCAGTATACATACATATACATATATGTATCAGATGAAAGAGTGTAATTTGTAAGCTGATACAGGACATATATAGAAAATTCCTTCCTTTACAACTAGATATTGATGTTAAACATGTAATTTTGATTTATTTGATTGGTGTTTTATGCCATACTCAAGAATTTTAATTTTGAAGTTCACGTTAAAATATCTCAGCTTTATAAATCCTGTTACTGTCTACAACAGATTCATATGGGATTTGTTTTTTGGATGTTTCAGTGCTGCAACGATGTTGTACAGGAGCGATTTGCAGCAGAGTTAAAGTACGATACTGCTCTTCGATTGGCTGCCTTGCAGATTCAGCAACATGTTATGAGCAGCAACCTTAATAACAAGATCTCCCTCAAGACTGTCGAGTGAGTATATGCGCGAAAACCTTCATTGCCTTTCTTAGATGTGATATCCATTTTCCTCCAGAAATCCCCTCCTAAAACAGCACTTGATAATTCGTCTGTCACAAGCATTTTATAATCAAGGAAGGACGTGCTCTGCTTCAGGCAGTGCGCACAATACTGTACAATCCCATCTGTTAAATTAGCTTATTTTCTCAAAATCGTGTATTTTCTTCCCAAAACTAAGACTGCCTAAAGCGAGATCTGGCTGATATCATGATTTTGGCAATAACTATGGGCGTGCACAATTATTCTGGAACAAAAATGTTGCCAGCCTTAAACAAGCGATTGCAAAATAATGATGCGAAGCTCCATGTGATTGGCCAGTTTTTTAAGGCTGACGACATAGCTAGGTGTGAAGCCCCAGAGCATAAAAGTAACAGTCTGTTGTATTTAACACTGGCCAGCTCTATTCATATTTGCCAGCTAGCACTATCTGTTGAAACTCCCCATTTGGTAAATGTCAGGGTGCACAGTTGTGTTGTAGATTTGTCAGAATTGGACCTTTATGTATTCACTGTGAGAACAACCCGCCATATAATCAAATGACATGCCATACTCTGTTTTTTCTGACCATTTTGCATTGTCACGCACTCAAGCTGCTCCTGAAGTTCTGCCAGCAGCATCATTAACTTTGTTGTTCAATATTGATCTGTTTGTTTGCAGTTGTACTCGAAAAGAAGCACATTTCCTTTCCTTCGTAAATTTTGTTTCGTTTTTTGGGATTTTGCTGGGTACAAATTATTAGGTTTGCAATGCTTTTTTTTTTTTTGTAAGAAATAACAGTTAATAAGTCTCCCACATTATAGACCTGGGGGCTAGTGGTTCATAACTGGTTTAAGACTTAATACCAGATTTAACTTTAAGCCAAGTCTTCAATTTTGTATTTAGCCTAAAAAAATTGTGTAACGTTACATTAAATATGAACTAAAACTGCTGCTATTATACTTTGATTTTCACACACTGCATTGGCTGCAGGGTTTGAATAAAACTTTAATTATAAAATATAATTAATGCCAGTATTAGCTAATTCACTTTTGAACAAATGGGCCCTGGCTCTGTAATAACTCAAGCTGAAGGTGTTCCTTAGCAGAATTCAAACATTGTAGTAAAATTCACTTTGTAGCGGGTTCGTGTGCTGGGATTAGTGCATGTGGTCTGTGGACGTGGTTATATGAAAAAATAGAACATTCTCCAGTGTTGCACTGTCATTCATCATTCATTGCTCAACAGTCACACCACTGGTGGACTTGTGGCTCACTACTGGATTGCTTGAAAGCTGATAGACTTGTGTCATGTGCTGAGGATATTAAAAAACTGAGCTAAGAACTTTCGCCTGCAGCAAATTTTTTCTGTTTATCCAATTGGTTTTTAATGCTATACTGTCTTTCTCATATTTTTCTCACTTACGGAATGGCAGGTTTTATATGGATGAAGGAAAGAATGTAGTGCCCAGAGGAAATGATTGCACCCCCACCTTAGAAACCTCATGAAATTTGACCTTCTTGGCTGTAATGTACGTGTACACCTCAGCTGCATGTAGCTGTAGATCTTCATTTTATATATCACATGTATAAAGCACATCTTATTGAAAACTTTCACTGTTGTTTTCTTTCATATAGAACTGAGAGCCATTGGATTGTTTCTTCCAACTTGGCTTTGTTGTTCATGTTGTGTTTGACCCAGAACAAAAAACATTGTCTTTGAAAAAATCCTAGTGTAACGAGATGATGGCTTCTTCTTCATGCCGAAAGGTTTAGATTTGTAAGGATGTAGCATAATTAACAGATGCATTATGTAGCAGTTCTTCTCCTGCTGGAAGGCTACCAATCTCCAATCTGACAACTTCGAGTGGCAGGTGTATCTGATCTTAAACTTCAAGTGTTTTTGATACTTTGGCTTGAAACTTTGCAATAAATGATCATAATAATGAGGAGCAGCAAGATACACTCGGCTGTTGACAAGTGTTCCAGCTGCATATGGGCTAAATCTCAAGCTGAAGATGAATTTGTTAATTTGAGCATACTTGTTGCCGTCCTCTCGTTATACTTGTTGAGATTTTTCGCTTGAGAGCGAGAGCTTGATAGATAGATTTGGGAGGTATAACCTGACATACTTGATGTGAATTCAATCTGAGACTTATACAAGATGTTGGTCTGGTTTTGGCCGTTTTCAAGTACTGACAGTTCAGGCCAGCCCTAATGAGTAGGGCAGAACGTAAAAGCTGTATATCACAGAAGAGGACTGATTGTCACTACGGGTTTTTTGTGGAGGTTCAATGGTTTCGGGACATGCTCTCGCATACACTGTTGATTTACTGGCCGCCAGAGACATTCTCCACTGCAACAGGCCTCTTCAGACTGGCAGTTAGCCAAGCCAGAAGCTGATTGGCTATTCCCTGAGGTTACATGTTTCCTGTTGGCTAGAACAAAGCCAGATTGGCCGCTCGGGAGCGGGGAGCAGAGAGAGTTGGGAGGGGGGTGCACTTTGAGATGTGGAAGGGAGGGGGGCATGAAAGATGATTATCAAGAAGTGTTTTACCTGTTGATCTATGATTCACTGAAGAGCACTCTGTGAATATTGAAGAACTTTTAAGGAGCACAAGAAAGTGGCTTCCTGTAATAATTAATTATGATGGGGTAAGGTTGAGAAGTTTAATGCGGTAGTTTCTTCCAGCCAGATTTCCTCTGCCATCTGCCTTAAATACGCCTGACTGGAAATTACAGTCCCAACCCATTGGGGATTTTAACACTGACTTGCAAATGCACTTTGGGAATTTTTTGTTTCCTACCAGTCCATGCGTGCTGTATTAATTGTCTTCAGTGTTCGTAACATAGTTGCAACATTTGTAGTATTTTGTGTAAATTCTGCGTATATATTTCAGTATCCAGTTGTCTCAGTGCATCTTGTGGAATTTGTTCAAAGTTGGACGTGATCAAGACCTACAAGGGCTAGTTTCCATAGACTACTTGTCTCCTACTGCAAAAGGTGGCGGCTTTTTGTGTGAAAAATGAGTTCAAGTCTGAGTATGGTCATTTGTAATCATGGTGCTTCCCTACATGGTTTTGCACTGTAAAACCATATATATAGGGTAGTAAGACAATGGCAGAGAGAATAGTAAAGGTTGAATGGTCTTCCTGGAGAGATTTGTGGAAGGTTGGGAATTTGGGTTGAATCCAGCTTCCCCTTGGCTTAGTAATAAACACCTTCTGGTTACTATGGTTAAAACTTCATCTCGGGGGTAAAACATTACCCCTGCCTCTGTCAAGCTGTGTGATCGAATTTCCACTCAGACAAATAAATCATGTGAAACTTCACTTGGAGGTATTTTTAAAGCCCTCTGAGTCCTGTTGGATGTTTGCGCAGAGATTTATTATTGCAGAAGATAAAGAACGAGCTGTTCATGATGAGCGTAGAAATGGTCACAGATTTTGTTAATTGCCTCCGTGCCTAATTGCTTCTTATAGGTTCACTGTTCTGGCCTGAAACCTAATTCGAGTATGTATTGAATTCAAAATGTCAGGGGGGAAAGCTAGGTCCTGTGGGGGAAAGACAATAAATTGGTGATAGATTTATTTGTTCATCTTGGTACTTGTTCATCTTAGTACTTGTTCATCTTGCTTACTTGTTGGCACAAAGTATGACAAACATATATATTCAGCATTTATATATGAACGTATGTGCACCCCTTACAAAATCTATGAACAGAAAGGCATGATCCAGGCATGGTAAAAGCCTACACCATGCTGGAGTAGAGGTATGATCTGGGCATGAAAGACTATACCCATATGCCTTTCTTATACCTTTATCATATTTCACATATGCTTTGTATTGTTTGCATAGCCCACTTCTGAAGATTTTAAGGTCTTCATTGTCGTCCCCCGAACAAAACATCTGATAATCTGGCTAGTGCCGTATAAGTGAAATATTCTTAAGTATGGCATAAAGCAAAAGTGAAATAAGTAAATAAATAAATAAATAAATAAATGCAAAACATCTGAAGTATGCATTAAAATAACTCATAATTAAATACTGTTACAGTAAAGATTTACAGCTACATGTACAAGAATTAGGGATAGACTTAAACATTCCAAACTTGTGAGTGTAACAGGAGCAGTTTTCCAGTGCTTATACTAGCAATAGCTAGTGGGAATTTCCCTTTAGCTCAGATGGTAGAGTGCTGGACTTCGACTTCTGAGTTTGCTTGTGGATCAAGTTTGCTTGTGTGATTCCACGTAGTGAAATCGTTCAACCATTACACTGGTACCATGACCTAACAGGTTTCAAGAGGCGTGGAGCTCTGGGCCTCTGAACGTGGGTGTGTCTTGGGAGATGGGGAAGAATTTAAGTGGGGATGAGTGTAACGGGGCAGCTTTCCAGTGCTTATACTAGCAGTAGCTGGCGGGAATTTCCCTAGAGCTCAGTTGGTAGAGCGCTAGACTTCGGCTGCAGAGACTCGAGTTCGAATCCCTGCGTGATCCACGTAGTGAAATCCTTCAACCATTACATGAGTATGCTTGCACACAGATATATGCAAAAATACAGTAGAATTATAGTGACTGTATTTCACTAGAAGGTTAGCTCTTTTTAAGTGATACATTTTGCTTGATTCTGATTGATTCATCCACCTTGTAATTATTTATTTATTTGATTGGTGTTTTACGGCGGTATTCAAGAATATTTCACTTATAGGCAGCGGCCACATTATGGTGATAGGAACCCAGGCAGAGCCTGGGAGAAACCCATGAGCATCAGCAGGTTGCTGGCAGACCTTCCCACATATGGCCAGAGAGAAAGCCACCATGAGCTGGATTTGAACCCACAGCGGCCACATTAGTAGGAGGGTCATTGCGCTATGTGGGCCCCCTCAGCCAAAGACACCACTCCTCCCCCTCCACCTTATAGGACCACTTTAAAGTTTTTTGTGAAGCTTGTATGTAGGTTTGTATGGATCTACATTAATGTGTTTTAGGTGTGACTGTAGTATGGAGCAATTCCTACCTCCAAGCCTCCTTGACAGTATGATAACACATCATCTATATTGTTTTGTTTTAGACATGACTGTGATTTGAAGCGGTTCTTGACTTCAAGTCTCATAGACAGTATGATAACAAGTCACCTATATTTTTGTGTTTTAATCCTGACTTTTATTTGGAGTGGGTTGTTCTCCCAAGTCTCCTGCACAGTATGGTAACATGTCACCTATATTGTTGTGTTTTAGGCGTGACTGTGGTTTGGAGCGATTTGTACCCCCGAGTCTTCTCGACAGTATGAAAGGAAAAGACGTGAGAAAGATGATTCAGCAGTATCTGAAGATGAACCAGAGCCTCTCGGCCCCGGGTCAGAAACAGCTGACAGCTCTTCAGGCCAAACTCCATTATCTGAAGATCATCAGTGAACTCAAGACATTTGGCAGCCGGATATTCATGGTCACTCTTCTGGTCAGTGTCAGGTCAAGATTGTTCATGCAGTGTTAGGCTGCAATCTGGACTGTGGAGTTTGGGTCATGTCCATCAGGACAAGGTCATTTATTGGTATCCAAGGTCACCAGAGGAAAGTCCATTGACTTATAACAGCCAAGAATTAGATTGGTTCTTTTTTATCAGCCAACAGCTTTGTTCATGACACCAAGTATTTAATACATCACACCCAACATTCACCATACTTAGGGGACACCAATTCTGTTCTGTGTTTTACAGGTGAACTAACAATAAAAGATAAAAAATGAAGTGAAAATATAACTGATAATTTCCCTTTGTATTTTGTCTGATCATGATGATTCTGCTTCAAGGCTTTCTGTTCATGTAAATTAAATCAGGAAATGTTGCCCAGATACTCTACATTTTCCCCAAATTAAACGATTTTCAGGTTTTATTTGTATGCCCCTACAGGGAAAAAACAGTATATTCTGCTTGCAAAACAATGATAGAAATTAATCTGGTGTTATTAGTCATTTACTAATGCATTCTTACTATAAAGTGTAATTGTGTTGTCTTGATGGAGGCCATTGTGGTTTACTCTAGGTGAAATTAAGATTTCATTTCATAATACTGGTGTCAAAGTTCTCTCTAATAACATTTCATTTGATAGTCAAAGTGGGTGTGTATTTTTTATATCCCTGCCATGATGGGTTTATAATGGTAAAAAGATACAGGCAGTAAAAAAGACAGCCATTGATCTAAATGCTCTTTTGATAAAACCTTTTTGGTAATCCTGTAATATTTGTAAATTAATCTAATCTGATTTCCTTCAAAATGTATTGTTCTCTGACTAGACATTTATCATGTCAGTAACTAAATTTTGTCTCTAGGCTTTTCTCATCATGCAACAGTTTCCAGAAGTGATTTTGCTTTTCCCAAGCCTTACTTCTGACCCAGTGTGGCCTTCATGTGAGAATAAATTCTCAGGTGGCAACAATATTGTATCAAAAGTGAAACGAGTACAAAAAAAAAGCTTATCAGGCTACCATACATGTACATGTTGTTATATTTCACCACGAGCATTATGGTGTCATGGGCAAAGGGAGAAATTCAAAAGTCTAGGCTGGACTAAGGGGGAGTAACTCCCTCTTACCCTACAATGCAGCACTTTTATTAACTAAATAGTTCTTGACTGGATGCTTTTATGTTGTTTCAGGATAAAAGAGCAGAAGGAATGGTCCTGGTAGGCCCTAAGTCTGGAATCAGTTTGATAACAAACATCAAAAGCTATGCTGTAAGTTGTCTACTCAGTTCTACAGCCCATCACAATCTTATTGAACATGTATTTTAAAATCGCTTGCCTCTCTTCAAGACTTCTTCTCTTGTTATTTAAAAATGTGCACTGCATTAGTGTACATGTAGCTTGGAACAGGAAATTAAGGTTGATTACTGCTTATTAATTTGCAACCCCTGGTATTAGAATAGATGATTCACAGAAATTTGTGAAATGCCAGAGACAGTTTTTTCTGCAGGAGGAGATTTATTTCTTTATTTGTAAATGCAGATTTGTTTTTCCTGTAATGGCGTACATATGGTATAACCATTAGTGCTCCTAAAAATAATGATCTGGTTAAGAAAAAGAAAGTGTACCGTGTTCACATGTGTAACTGGCACATGCGTAACTGAATGAGATAAATTCCAGAAAAAAATGTACCCACATAATAAGGATGTAGCTCTGTTTTTGCCCAGCTGATTTTCAGTGAACACCCAGTGGGATTAGCCATAAAGCCACGCTGGGCCAACTATGCAGGAAATACTCTGTTGTCGTCTATCTATGAACGGCTACCTCTGAAAAAGTCTGTGCCATGCCTGGTCATTATCTTTGATGGCACATCCAGTTGTGTCTTCATTTTGTTTGCTAGATAATGGCCTGTAACAAACACATGGTTGTAAAAACCTTGTTGTCCTTGCTTGTACCGGACATTTTTTCTTTTTTTTGCTATTGATGTTTCACCAGTGATCGCTAATGGAGGACATGATTGATTGAACTTCCACACAGTTCATCAGTCTGTTGTTCGCAATTCAAAGACTTGATGACGAATACATGTAACCATTTGACTAGCACAGGGCGTTCTAGAGGATTGAAAAACGTGTGTGAAGATGTGTGCCAGATACACTTCTGAAAACTGTATATGGCTTTTACAGGTCACAAGTGGTTTGAATGGCTATTAATTAAGGGTAGAGAAATACATGGACATAATTGTCTATCAGTGATGTTTATTTTAAAAGCTTTGGAATCAGATGTTTGATTCAGGTGTCACAACCTCACAAATTCAGCTAACGTAGCTCTGAAAGGTTTCTTTTTTGGCAAAAGTGAAATCCCTGTCTTCTTTTGCCTTGTTGCACCAAGCTGTCTTTCTGATGCAAGTTTCAAATATCGTGGTAAAAAAATTCCATGTCAATTTTGTTGTAGATTACACAAGACCTTAAAACAGTATGTACTCAGGATTGTTTATTATCACTGAGGCATGCAGTTTACCTGTAGTTAGATCTTTAATTTGTCATGGTGAAGGTTGGCAGAGATTTTCTGTCAAAAATGATTTTTAATTTTTCGCTGTGTTGTTGTGTCTGTACAGGTG
Source organism: Liolophura sinensis (assembly GCF_032854445.1). NCBI lineage: Eukaryota > Metazoa > Mollusca > Polyplacophora > Chitonida > Chitonidae > Liolophura > Liolophura sinensis. The sequence continues at coordinate 37,039,551 of NC_088302.1, read as the reverse complement.
CTGTATGTTTTCATGTGTCCATTGAGACCTAGAGAAATGTTGTTCCATTTTTATCCCCGAGCCAATATTGGCTCTATGGTATTGTCAGTGTATCAGGTTCATATAACGACACATATACTGAGTGATCGAAAAAAAGCCTTATTAAATTTCAATAAGTGGCCTTTTCTTTTTTTTCTTTACGATCATACAATGTGTTTAAAGATAAACTAAATGAACTTAAGGGCTAGTTTGAAAGCTGTGACAGACTTCTTGTCAAAGGCTGGTGGCCAGAAGGAGCTCTGCTCAGTATTTTATAATAGTCTAAATGTATTATAATGCTAACTTTATATGTATGTGTTGTGCTGAAATTTAGATTTCACCCCCAGAAAATGTTCTGTGAAGTCGGCAGTAGAATTATAGGAGTGCATGTACAGGCGTGTTTTTGCATGCAGTGTCATTTTTTTCTCTTTTCTTTTCCCATTATTAGATTTAACGCTCCGTTAATTAGTCGGCTAAAGCCTTTTTCTTGCCGCCACAAATCAGACCAGGTTTAAATGTTTGTGTGTAGCCTTCAGTCAGGTTGGTTGTCAGGTATCTGGCAAATAGCAGTGGTTTACACTCAGAATATTCCAGGCCCCCGAGATCACAAAGCAATCTTAAACTCAGTCAAAATTTCAAATCACTTCAAAATTGTTATTTCTGATGTAGTAAGGTCAAAGTATAGCTTGACAACGTAAATGCTGGGTAATTTGTTGCTAAATTTCAGCTAAAACAAAGGAAAGAAACATAACAAATTTAATGATTTAAAATCTTGACTTAAGTTTAAGATGGCTTCGTACAGCTTGAGGCTTACTTCTGTTTCCTCCGCTGTCATACAAAATGTCTCCATGGAATTATATGAGAACAGGTGTACATCATTTGACATCATTTTTTATTACAGTTTAATACTCAGCGGTATAAAATCTTTTCTGATTCATCCGCTGTGTGAATATTAGAACTATCCCTAAATGACAGTAAATTTCATCCATGACTAACTTGCCCATTTTTCCTGATTCTGGAAGTTCTATTTATTTTTTAGAAAGATGTTTTGAGGTTTGCTTGGAACATGGGATGATATTCTACTTAAAAATTATAAATTTCAGCACCAAAAGTAATATTTTGTGACATTTATTTGTCCCTAAAAATATACTTTTATGGGCGAAAGTTTAGATCATTCAGGATATATCTCTTTGGTACATTCTCTTGATGGATCATATGCTTTCCTTGCAGACTGCATTGTTGACGGATTTTGATGACATCGAGAGCATAACCATTTCTAAGGAAGGAGAAAGTATGTACCGAGTGGAGATTACTTTGTCAGATGAAAATCTAGAGGTTAGTCCCTTTCTATAATATACTACCGACGTGGCATGAAACCATAATCATTCATTCATTTTCCCCATAATTATTGTATATCATCAAAAATGTGCTAAGTGTTACCTTTACAATATTGCTAAACTACAAGTGCTATACTTCTGGTGTTAGGTTATCAGCTGAACATTTTCGTGTATTCTGTAAACATCAGACGGCCCAGAAGTTGGAGATCTTGTGACCAGCTTAGCGTGAGCAAAAACAAAGTGTCCACCCCAAGTTGAAGCATAGGGGAAAGGTCCATTTTTGCCCCTCCTTCAGTGACTAGTAATCCCAAGTCGTACAAAAAACACCACGTAAGCCCAACAGAAAGTTTGTAAATCTTTGTCCTCTAAAGGAGTTTTTTCAGTTGAATTTTTGCATACATTTATTATGAAAATGACCATAAAATGATTTGTTTTTGTCACTAAAGATGCAAGCTTCCTGAAATTGTACAAATATTTCTCTACACCCAATAGTTCTCTTAGAATGTTTGAAAATATTGGTTGCAGAGACAGTTGAACAAGTTGATGAGTTAGGGAAGTCAGATTATCTTGGGTACACGTATGGTTGTTTGCCAGTGTAAGGGAGACAACTCTAGGTTTATCTTTTTTTGGTCCTTGAATGGTGAAGTGTCAATAAATGCCCAGTTGTATGTCCAGGGATAACTGGGAAAAAAACTATATATATATGTAGCGATGGATTTTTTTTCTTCTCTTTCTTACATCTTATCTTATCATGATTATATCATTATTTGTTGAAGGTAGCTTGGTCAGTTTACTATGTTTTTCCTCAAGGTCTTTAAGGAGAAATTTATACATAGGAAACATGTACTTCAGAGTCCTATCAAAAAATACATCAATGTATACAAAACAAGATAAAGCATCATGTAGTTCGTTAGATGAACTTACATACATTTATACATACAGAAAGCATCAACAACAAAACAACCAATAGTGCTGTTCCCGCAGCTGTCTCAACTAGCTGGAGAAACAGGGTTGTTGGAGATGGCTCAAAGGATAATATGGCATTGTGTACATTTTCTATCAAGATTTTCCAAATTTTGTCCTCCCCCTCCCATCTCCCCTTCATGTACTGTCCTCTAGTAGAGTTTTATTGGCAGTAGGCAGTCAACAGAACTCTGAAGGCCGTGTAGATGGTATTACATGAAGCTCTTCCCAGATCACTGGAAATTGAGTGATCACCACATTGAGTTTGTGTGTGACAATCTTTGTGTTGTGTGTGGGGAAAAGTCAGCCTTTATTTGCCGGAGGCAGGGCATTTAGATGGGTATTTCAGTTTCATCCATGACGAAGATGGTTAGCACACCAGCGTGGGACAATATGACCCAAGAGCTTGTCACCAACCTGTCAGTGTAAGTCCAGTTCATACTGGCTTCCTCTCAGGTCGTACATGGTAAGGTCTGCAGTAACCTGCGGATGGCCATGCGTTTCCTTAGGGCTCTGTTTTGTTTCCTCCCACCGTAATGCTGGTTGCCTTCGTATAAGTAAAATATCCTTGAGTAGCGCATAAAATACCAATCAAATAAAATCAATCAATTTCCTCCACTCATGAAGTGACCACGTATGTTTAAGTCAGATATTGTTGAATACAGTGTTAGACACTGATCAGTCAAGTCAACATTGTTAAAACTAAGAAGTGACAAAAATTACCTGTACTTGAGTGAAAATGTGTTGATTTTTTCTGCAGCACATTTGCCTGGGCTTGCTGTATGAGGACATGAACAATTTCCTGGCCTTGGTAGAGGGATATCATCGGATATTTGTAGAGGATAGTACATCTCTCCTCCTCAATATCCCCTACAAAACCCAAACACCAGATGTGGATAGTAAGTTTTGTTGATTTTTTTCACAAATTTTGACGTCTTTTAAAATTGGGCGTCAGGTCAAGCTTTCATAATAATCGTAATCTGAAATGAAATCGTCACATTTCTGAAGTTCCAAACATTTACTCTCCACTTGAGTTTTCTAGACTAAGATGGGACCATTTGCTGTTAAAGGCAAAGAAAACACTAAAATGATGTCATATACCAGATGAAAGACCATTAAACACAGTCTAGAGAAAATAGTTTTCTCATTTAATATTTTTAGAATTTTTCTAGTGCACTAAAATGCATTTAAACATATGATTCTGTAATTGGTCTGTTGGGACCCAGAAGGTATCAGTGACTTCACAGCTGTGTATTTGGCTTGAAATAGTTTGTCTCAAGGCCCATGTGGTGAATTCGTTCATAGCTCTGGATGTGGATGCATTTTTAGTGATGAAATCTAGCAAACTGTCTGTGTCAAAAAAGTGGCAAAAAAATGCTGTGACGTCACTGGTCCTAGTACGATCAGAAAAGACCATTACAGAATCCAATGTTTCAAATGCATTTCATTAAGTTGAAAAATAAATCAAACTATTTTCTTGGACAGTATTTAATAGTCTTTCATCTGACATACATTTCATGCTAGTATTTTCTTTGCCTTTAGAACATTGATGTTTGCAGGGAAAGTCTCTTGTTTGAACTTTATTTCTAAAGGTGAAACAGTGCTACTGTATTGCATGTGTGTTGTAAAAGATGTTAGGCAGCCTTTGGTCATTTACCGATCACCTGCCTCAATGTGTTCTGGAGGCATAAAAAAACACCTTTTTCCCTCAAGGACTTCTTAATGTCACAAACCTTCTGCTTCTCATTTTTCTTCATTCTTCGTCATTTCTGAAACATTTTTCATATGTTTATATTACAGTAAATGTGATCAAAATTAGTTGCTAACATTTTTGACAGGTCATATGGTACAGTAGGAAGGTTTTTTTCCCTTTAGGAATAAAAGAGTTCAAACTCCAAATTTCTCTTTTGTTTGCATTCACCTCAAGCTGTCTAGAATACAGCATTATTCCATATGGTTTTTCAGGTAGACGGAAGTGCAATGTTTCCCTTTAAGCTGTTGTATTGGTATTTTGTTTGTTTTTGTTTGTTTTTTTTGGTCAGTCTGTAAACTTTATTGCCATTATTTAATGTTTTATAGTATGTGAAAATCATCCCTCAAATACATGTATGTAACTGTATTGTTGCCTGGTGTAGTTCCACCGTATGAAGGTCAGCACAAGGTCATTGCCAGCACCTGGAGTTATCCAGAGGACATCGTGTCCCAAGTGATCAGTCCAGCCAATGAGGTGCTGTCTGATAATGTCTGCGAGGATGAGCGTATCGTAGACTTGTCTGCGCCCCCACCAGAGTACATCAGCAACGGCACGAAACTCGCAATTAAAAATGATCAGACTGAAACTGTAAGTACCATAAATCCACAGTGCATGTACCATAAGGCTAAGTTATCTGTTCGTTACGTAGTTCAAGATTTTGAATTTGACTCTTCAGTTCTTGTGAGCACTGTGTCTTGAAAACTGTTGGGCAGCGATAAATCCAATTTTTGTTATTGAGAGGACCCTGTATTATGATGAACCCCTGAACTAAAGTAATTTGCTTGACTTCATCTTTTAAAAATAAGCCAGATTTATTGTCTAACATTGAGCTCTAATAGTAATTTAACAGGAATTGATGTGTGTTTCTTCTTTTATTTTTTTTTTTGCATGTTTGTGAGTAAGAAGCAATTTAAGCAGACATTTTTGATCATGTTACTTTCATGACCAACTTTAAATTGCATGTATTTACCAACTACAGAGAGAAACATATATTCTTTCCTGTACATTTGTCTCTTAAGAATAATTTTCAATTCGACTCTGTCCCTAAAGTATCTAGCTAACTCCCCAATGATAGTCATGATACTTTCTTCTATCTGCATCTAAACTTAGCTTTCACCTTAATATATATAATTTGTTGAAACAGCCTTTCAGAGACAGACTTTGCTATAAATCACTATATATACACGTATATGTCTGTTTTAAACTCTTAACAGATTCACTTTACTTGTATTTTTGCATAACCTGTTAGTTCTGCAGTGGGTTTGTATGCCATATGGAAGATCCACGGTTAGCTCTGCAGACCTAATCCAGGTTTGTGCGGACAGGACTATAGTGGGTGGTAACCTTTGCCATTTTGGTGGTTTAACAGGGTGTTTTTTGTAATATCGCAGCCTCCTGGTCCTTTCGGTTGAATGCACAATTTTCAGACATTTTCTTTTTTTGCTTTTACTGGGAAATTTTAAATGTAAAGAAAAAACAAAACTGAGACAAGCATCCTCAAATGTATAATAGCTATATTTGAAAATCCTGTAATTTTGTTTAATTATTTGAATTTAAGATTTACATCATAATTACATAATTTACATTATGTGACTGAATGTCTCTTGTCATGTTCATGAATACGTTTCTTATATAGAAAGGTTTCTGCTCTTGTCAACTAAAACTGTATCTATGATCAAAATGGCTGAAAAATTTGGACTAGTGATATTACTTAATATTGTGGAAAAAAAGGTAAAGTTCAAAACAAGTAAACAGATTTCAAGTTAGAGTTTTCTTAGAACGATGCTTTTTTCAGTTTTCAGTTCCATAGTAAATAGTGGGTTATAGATATATAATGGTCCATAGAAACTGAGCTTGTGATAAACAATGTAGTGCCACATTTCTTGTTTTTCCTCATCCATGTTTTGTTAATGCAGTCAATATTCTTGAGTATAGAATAAATAACAAATGGAACATACAATTTTAGAAGTTAAGCCGAACTTTAATTCTAACTTTTTTTGTTCCAAAAGGTAAACAAATTATAACAATATATTATATTGAGATAGAGTGTCAGTATGAAGTGCCTAGCAGTTTGTGCAATATGGCCCAATTGAAGAGTACATTTCATTTCCACATATTTATTACCAAACTCACCATATGCATACTAAGCCTTGACTCCTTCATCATAACCAAAGTCTGTCCTATTTCCCCCCTAGTAATTATTTTTTGTTCAAAGATTTCATTTGTTATCTGGTTCACAAGGCGGTGACCTGATTTTACCCAATTTTCCCAAGGTGGTCTTGCAGATTGTGATGTTTCAAATTTCAAAAATTAAATAATGAAATTTATGTTAAAACTTGTGTCATGCAATTATAGCTCAACTGTATGATTCTTTTGATCAACTTTTATTGTCAGGGCAAGAATGTATGGAGAAAATAGAATTTTGATTTAATTGTTTAGAACTGAGAAATAATCAACCAAAACACTTTAGTTGGACCGATGAAGAATTGTTTAGTATTGATTGATTAAAGTACAGTAAATTACATTTTTCTGCATCTGTTTGAAATTTATAGTTTTGATTGTGTAATCATTATAAATCCTTTAATGAAACATTTAAAGTCTTCTTCATAAAATTCCTTGCTTCTTCAACATTTGTTTGTTTTTTTTTTTTACCTGCCTTTTTGCAATCACACCTGCAGACAGGAACAGCTTGTGTTTTAACGAGATCATAGTGATTACCACTCGTCACCAGCCCATCCTAAGCTAATCCCCACCTTGCAGAACCCTGGTGTCTCTTTTGAACCAGACAGTGTTTACTTCAGGATTGGCTGTAGGACCAGTTAGCTGATGGCTTGAGAACTCTGGGTTTAAAGGTGTTTTTACTGACATTAGAATTTTCTCATGGCTTAGCCAGTAGGAGTTCTCAGCTCTGAGAATGTGAGAGTGTCGGGGGGTTGGGGGGGGAGGGGGGGTGGAGGTTAGAGAAAGAGAAAAAATGTTGATGTCAAATTACGTGTGGAGTCTGAGAGAGTTACACAACATGGGGAACTTTGTAGTCAGCCAACTCAATTTACACAAGTTTTTTAGCCTTGTGTGTTAGATGAAGTGTTTTTTTTTTTTCCTCACAGTGAAACATTTATGCTGGGAAGTTCAGTTTAAAATGTGACCCATGGGAATCATTAAGGTTTGAGAGTAACAGCAAGGTTTTTTTGGTGAGAATGAGTGGTAAAATGTGTATGTCGGTGTTTCAGATTTCCTCTGAAGATTCAACGAGCACCGATGCCTCGTCGGTGCTGAGTAAGGACTCCCAGGAGGATGTGGTGCACAACAACCTCCAGGCTGTCACTCTGAGGAACAAGCTAAGCAACTTCGACGAAGGCGTCACATCATTCGGCAGAGAGAGCAGCTCTTCAGAGCCGGAGATAGAAAGTCTCATTGAGGTGCATGTGAACAAGAATGGTGTAGACAGCAGTGAGAGTGATTCCATCAGCGAGAACTCGCAGGTTTTGGTGGAGGAAGGGAACCTTAAGACCTTCACTCGGTACGTTCCAAGTCCTATCGCCAGCCTGAACAAACGGAGAAAGCACACGAACCTGGACAGAAGTGAGTCTGAAGTGTCTCTCCCAGAGGATGTCTTGTGTGTCAGTGTCGAGAACTCCCGTTTCCATCTCGACACACTAAGTGGACAGGAAGTGGACAGCAACGCATCAGACGCCGACACGGACAGTGTTTTTGGACCAGAGACAGAGCGGAAACCCCTGCTGCTGTCCCACAATGCAGCAGATGATGGTGATGGAGTTGGCGAGTATCGCAATAGTCACGTGGTGCGATTAGAGAGCGATGACACTGACAGCTGGGAGGAAACCCCTGAAGGGAGCCCCGCCAAGAACCTAGAAAGTACCCCACGACCTTCCAGTGCCAGCACCAAGCTAAACCTGGGTAAGCTCTTATGGCCGTCAGTGTCTTACTTATTTTTCAGTTAAGAAATTTTCTTTATTGTTGTAATAATGGTTTTATGGACATTAGTTGCCTGTATTTACAGCATTAGTTGTTAATCAAGAAATCTTCGAACTAAAATCAGACAGTTTTTGTAAAACATTTTCAACATGTTTTCAACAAAAGCAAGAGTATGAAAAAATAATCCTCCATCATTTATTTGTGTAAATTACGAATCCAAGATTTGTGACTTGTGTAAATGTAGTTCACCAAGCCAGACGACCCACAGTGTAAATTTGACCACTTAACCCCAGGGACCACGTGGCACTTTCAAATCAAGAATGAAAACAAAATGCCTAGAAAGTTGATATCTGCCACTATTAATAAAAGAACATTTCCTGGATTCAGTTTGAAACATATTGTATTCATTTACCTGATCATCTACTGTCAAGACCTGAGTCTTTTCATCAACTTACAACTAAAACTGTATAAAAACCATAACCCAAACCAGACCAACCTGTGCATAAAAAAAAAATTGGAAGGGACTTGACTCAGAACTCTAACATGTGTTTTCACTATTGTAGAATGACTGTCACAAAGGCAGGTAGTGGTCATGCTAAATTCCGGCTTGAAGCTTGACTAGTATAAATGCGGAGCTGGATACATTCGATTAAATGGAATTTGTTTTGATTGGCTAAACCAAGGTTAGAAGGATGGAATCAGTGATGGATTTATTAACAGGATTATTCTGGAAGCTAAATGTTGATATTAATCTTGTAAAACTTAGGTCTGCCCAATTTTCTCTAACCTCACGTCACAGGTGGAGTATTAATGAATATATGAAACACCAAAAAATTGAACAAACACATAGATATAAGCATGGTGCCAACTTGAGTTGTTAAATGTGGTACCAAACTGGAACTGGCGTAATGTGATGCCAAGCAAGAACTTAGTACATGTATATGTCACATTGAGCCAAAGCTTGGTATATCATGTGCCATCAAGCTAGAACTTGGTATATCATGTGCCATGAAGTTAGAACTTGGTATATCATGTGTCATGAAGCTAGAACTTGGTATATCATGTGCCATCAAGCTAGAACTTGGTATATCATGTGCCATGAAGTTAGAACTTGGTATATCATGTGCCATGAAGCTAGAACTTGGTATACCATGTGCCATCAAGCTAGAACTTGGTATATCATATGCCATGAAGTTAGAACTTGGTATATCATGTGCCATCAAGCTAGAACTTGGTATATCATATGCCGTCAAGCTAGAACTTGGTATATCATGTGCCATGAAGTTAAGCTAGAACATGGTTTATGTGATGTGCCAAGCCAATATTTTGTTTTATTATGTTACTATTACTGTTATGAAGCTAGAACTGGAATAATGTGAAAGCATTCTAATGCATGTTTTACCGGGCTAAGAACTGGTTTATGATGCGGCACTAAAGTAAAACGTGGAATGTTTAAATGTGGAAACAAATTTAAAGACATTCACATTTACATACAAATACGAAATTAGTTATTCGCTGAAAATATCATCATTATAGAGAAAGACATTTAGATGAAGGATGCAGAAGATAACCAACTGAACAATTATGTGTTGTCCTGAAAAAGACCTTCAAGAGCCTTCCTCAATGTAGCGGAAGTCCTTAAGGAATATCCTGACATCTGGAAGAGTCCTAGCCTGCTGTTGGTAGTTAGGATAAATGTTTAGGAATCTTGGGCCCAGCTTTTTGTGTTACGTCAGCTTCTGAATGTGATTCTGTATCGGCTCCTATCTAACTGTGTCCTCCTTTGGCCGCAGGCCGATTTTATCCTGTCTTTAGAGGGAATTATACTGAGAAACAGAAAATCAATATGGAGAAATGTGACTGTGGTTCTGAGGGCTCCCTCTGCATTATGATATTAATCTTTGGCTTGTGTGAGGACAAATCTAGCGTGCCATGATTGGAATCTGAACACAGGCCGTCTTCACTCAGACGATCTTAACCAGAAGTTCATTATTGTAGTGTATCACATAGAGACTTTGAATGTAACAGTGAATTTTATCATGTATGTATGTAGCTTGGGGGTTTTTTTATATATAAAATATTACAATTTATTAAAGTTGTAAGTGAATTAATTGATTTAATTAACAGAAGATTTAGAGGAAAGAAACTCTCCTGGATGAAAAGAAATATATGTCATAGATTTGCGAAGCATTAATGTCTTTTTCTGTTTTGGTGGATGCGAAGATGTTGCCGAAAAACAAATGAAATTCGCGGAAATATGAGCTAATGGCTTTGCCTGCAATGTGCAGTGTTTGTGAGAGTTTTATTTCTTTAGCCAGCAACATTTCATCATCTTTTGAATATTTTATGGCTCTGCTTACAGTTATTCTTGTACAGGTCAGTGACTGTCATTGCCAGAATGATTGTGATGAAAAAAATGGCAGGAAGATTGCCTCATTAAGTTAACAGAAAATAGAAAAGACAACTGAAGCTAGAATAAGCGCCATTGATGATGTTAGCTTTGTAGAAACAGGCAGTTTGCCGTCCAACTGACTGCTTCTGACATGTCCTTTAGTCGCACGGTTGCACAGTGCCAGCATTCAGGATCGCATTTTGTGCTCTGAAAACTAATTTGTGCGGAGAACCCAGAGTGAATTAGATCCGGCGGGATTACCACTGGAAGGCGCAGACTTCCAGAAAGGTATTGAGAGGTGGGTTTATTCAGCCACACAGAAACAGTTCATTATCTGTACTTTATGCGGTAGAGGTGGCGGCTCTGTGGCATATTGACAACTCTCCAGTATATTTATCTTTCCATCCCTCCCGGTAATATTAGTGGAGCTTCAGATGGTCCTTGAGGAATGGCCGGCGCGATTTAGCATCAGGGTAAGTGACTACAGGAGAGTGTAGCCGCGATAAAGTCAAGAGCGGATCAGTAGCCAGTGGGCTGACGGCTTGTCACGCCGTGCTCGGGCACAGTCTCAGTCCCGTACGTGTATAGATCACTAGCTGAGACAATACACACAACTCTGATTGGGGAATCCAACATCAGCTCTTCAGGCTGATTACTCTAGGCGACGCTCTGAGAATTGTGTAATTGGATGCGGACGGAGGGTGTTTATTATTCTTACGGACAGGACAGAAAGTGTCGTCAGTATTTAACATTCACCTGAGACCGTCAAGTCAAGCTCGATAAAACTAGGAGCTGGCACCAGCTAGATAACTGTCGGTATATAATAGGATTGTCTTCACTAGCAATTGTTTGGTGTCAGGATACAATCAGCGGGAGTGGTCACCAAACCGACACCATGCTGACATTGCTTGTCAAGGCATTCTGCTGCAGGTCCACTTTCTCTGGCTTTGTTCAGGAGTCAGGTAGGTTTATCTCCCCAGGTCTCCCACTGTGCTGGAAAAAGTTTGCAGATGTGAACTATAAATAACTTTAATCTTGTCAACAAATTTTTACATTTGAGAACATCCAAGACAAAATGTTTGCATTAGGTATGTAGTGTTAAGTTACAGTTGTACATGTCTTTAAAAAATGCATGGGGAAGTGTGAAGTCCAAATTTGGTATGTATGTTCATTTCAAGGGTAAACAAAATTGTTTTTCTCTTCATGAAATCCAATATTTTGCAAACCGGGTTGTGCTCAAGCCTTAAGTTTTAATGATAAAGTCAAGTTTGTATTATTATTTTTACCACTTCTTTGGTTTATATACTATTTAAAACATGTTAAGTAACCAGTTCACTTGTTTTATGTCTGATATGCAACAACTGAGAATATCAGAATCTTTTGTTCTTTAAAATGTAGGGCAGAGCTAGTGTGTGCTGATCAGTGTGCAGTCAGCATTTCCAGTCTTCTTAATATGTTGTAATAAAGTCAGACTGCCGCTGGAATTACAGGGCTTCGAATTTGAGGTGTACGATTACACTTTAAGGATATACATACCACTGAACAAAGGCTTGTTGTTCTAGTATAGAGACGGGTACGCCGGACAAAATCAAAACGTCAGGGGAGAATGAATTTAGTTGTGCATATCAAACTCCTTGTCTTCTGTAATGAGTGTTATAATCACAGACATGCTCAGAAACAAAGATGAAGGCTTGGAATTAATGGTGTCATACTCAATCACATGAAATCCTTTCGTCATAGTGCATTGAACTTTTACATTACCAGTTACAAAATGACTCCATGGAATAATGATGGGTCCGTGTTTGCCTGCTTTGAATTAAGATTAAGTGACATTTGTGTCCTTGGCATATGGCATTTTGGTGAGGAAGCTCTGTGAATATTACTGCATTCATGTTAATTGTTAAAAAAAAAAAGAAAACTTTCAAGACCCAGGCCATTTGTTTTGTTGTTTCCGTGTCAACTGGCATGAAAGACGATCAGTTACTGCACAGATATAGCAAAAACCATACGCATGTGTATTTAAGTTTTAATATATCTTAATTTGCTTGATGTTCGCATGTTTCTGATTTTGCCAACATTGAATGTGTATTCTTTTCAAAACTTAAAACTCTTAAAACGTGTGTTTCTGTAAGATTGTTTATATTAGCCTTTTAGAAGTGAGAGAAATGAATGTATAAATTATTCACACTTTTCAATGAGCTAGCCGAAGAAAACAGGATTTCTCCATGCATGGACTTCAGTAAGCTTTCTGACTCCTGGACTGAATGTTTTATTTATTAGCATTCTGTTCTGATGAAAAATTGTGTGTTTATGTTGACCTGACACATAAATTGTCTGACCATCTATATTTATAAGAATTGATGTAGTCTAGACAGGAATGGCAGATGTGCGTGTGTGAAAGCCAGTGTAAATATGGGCTGTTAGAGGCTTGCTCAAATCCATACATCCTCTGGGCTGGCAAACATTTTCGGACAAGGATTAACTCTTATGTATGAAGTGCCCCGCGTGGTTGCCAAAAACTAGACCAGAAGGTCTCCAGAAACTAGACCAGAAGATCAACGAAAGCTAATTAGGAAGTATTCATGAAATCCTTATGCGTTACTTTTCTTTGAAATTTGGTGGCCAAAGAAAATGTTATTCTTAACTGAATGGGACCAGGTATATCCATGAAAACCTAAGTGTACCTTCAGTTTCTCCAAAAGTGGAATCGTCTGCTAGTGGAATATTTTGTGTTGTGAAGTCGGTTTGTCAACAGATGTTGTTGATCAACAGGCATTTGAATATAAAGTATGAAGAATTTTGCTTCAGAATTCAGTAAATTCAGAAGTCACTGTAGTCATTTGTAAATTTAACCACGAAAGTTGCCTTAATTGAAATTAAATCAAAATTTACTCATGATGGAATTTTTTTTTATTTTTTTTCTTTTTAAATAGGATATTTTGTTAACATGTTATAGATAATTAATTTCTCATGTAGAAATAGATGACAAGATTTTAAATTCTATCTAGCTTGTATGAGGCTCACCTGTCGTATATTACAGATACATATTCATCCTGCTGCAGTAGTTTGCTGTGAACTGTGAAATAAATTGGATCATTTGTAACTGATAAAGTGTTAAATACAGTTCAATCAGTTCTACATGGCATTTTTCCAAAGACCTTGTCACAGATGTGGCTGAGTTTGCGTCAAAAATATAAATTAGATTTCATTGTGTCCAGTAATGGAATTCACTTTACCCTAATATTGATCACAATTTGTCATGTTCTTTCCCTCTTTATGAAATTGATCGGCATAAATTCTCACTTAAGCCGTTGCTGGAATTAATGCTAACTCCGTCACAACTAAGTGGTTGAGCTGATGAAGTTAATACTTCGAGAGTTTTTAAACTAATAGGTTAACAGGGATTTTGCATTGCACTTTTTCCCCATTTCTCCTTGAGAGTTAATTTGATTACACCGTCTTTTTAGGTCAACCTCAAGTAAACTTTTCAAATGCTGAGATGAACGGAAATTAACGATAGTTTATGGCTGACACAGACATCTCTTTAAGCATGTGCAGGATTGATGTGGCTTCAGATTGCTTGCTTAATTAGTTTTTGTCACGACTTTACCAGTTCGCCCATTTGGTGGGTCAGTGTAGGAGACAGCAGCGTTTACGGCTGTTGTCACGATCGTGGGTAATGCTCCTCAGCCAATTCTTTTATGATTCTCTTGACATTTAAGTATCTTTCTCCTGACTTCATTCCAACATCCATTAAGTGATCAAGCCGAGACATCCATAAACAGAGGGAAAATATATTGTGCAGGAAGTAACCGCGTTATGTGATAGTCTCTCAGGGGCTTCATTGCGGAACCATGTTCAGTAAATCTTTGAAAGCACCTTCTTGCTTTGTGATTAATTAGTTCCACACCTAGTGAGATATACTCAAAAATGTTTCATTTATACTTTGATGGCCAGTTATGTGTGGAGGAAATTGGAGTGCCTGAAACAAGCCACTGTCCTTCGGCATATTATTGAGTGAATTTTTCCATATTTGACATATCATATTGGTGGAAGGTAAACAGTATACCCAGAACTTCATGTAAGAACGCACGGGATAGTATCGATTTTCATGTCAACCACTGCTTCTTTCTACCATTACCCCTGGAACAATGGGAACAGAGGAATCTTGCAAATTCCCTCTTTATGAATTTTGAATGTGTATGCCTTTGGTCATCTTAGTGTTAAGAAGCACACACCCTTAAAAACATGCATCCACCATCTTCTCCTTGTGTTTTGAAATAGGCTTTTTTTAATCACAGTGAGGTTTATGTTATTCGGAAATGTTTGAACCGTTTTTATTTCATTTGAACTCCAGCCATAAGGCATGGGGATCTACATGTAGGAGTAAGCGTATATGAATGCATGTGCACTGCTGTGTCAAGATTTATTGAAAGCTAACTTTCCACTTAATTAACCAACCAATTAAGCACCTGTATAATTACATTTTTAGCTTACAGAGCTAAATGGGCCTAAATTATATATCCAAAAGTGAACATGCATGTTCAGGATTAACTATAGCTCAGAGATGAAGGCATTATGCAAAATATGGATTTTAATATATTCTAGTCAGTAGCATCCACCTATCTTTCACTCGATCAATCTCCTGGAATATTCCTTAAGATGGTATGTGTATTTCAAAGCCAGACATGAGTCTCAGACTGTGAGAGGTGACATACTGGCTTTCACAGATCAAAGGCTGATAGATGAGTTTTCGCCACCCTAATACATTTTCAGAGAAGATCTGAGAAGGAAGGCCAAAAGGGCCTCTGGGTCTTGTTAAGCTTGGGCATTCAGTGGTAAAATAGGATCTCCAAGGTTAAACAAGCCCCTGGAAAAGATGGGAGAGTTTAATTTGACAGCGTCCCTTGAGCAGATGGGGAAAAACTTCTGACCTATCAGAACACATAATACTGAAGAATTGATGAGCGTGATGAAAGGTGGAAATATCAGGTTGCCTTTTTTGTGAGATTCCAGCTTTGGGTGAATTTTTCTCTGAAGATTTGGGCGGAAAAGAAGGAAATCGATTATGTTGCGGACACAAATTTGTCTCCAATAGCCAATATTACGGTTTGCTGAAGGTCAGGATGGAAACACGGGGTCTGCCGTGGGACGAACGTACCAATTTGTTCCCTCTTTACTCTGCTCTCAAGGAACCCCAGGTTCTGATTTACATCTTATCTGAGTGCTTCCTTTCTGGTCAGACATGCCCAAAGTTTGGCATTCCCCTGTCTGATAACCTTGTTGAGAAAAATTGAATAAAAGGTTTAGACTGTGGGACAAGATGAGAGTTGTCTTGACAAGGTAATGTTTGTTTTCTGGGAACCAGGAAGAGCTCTAGATAAACACGCAAGTTATGATAATGTTCAAGGTCACAGTGAGACATGCGTGACCTTGATGTTAGAGCTTTAGTGCTTGTTGTTACTATCAACAGCCTCAAATTGAGTTCATGTGACTATTAAAGTTTCTTGTTTTGCCTGTTGAGTGTAAAAGCTGTTTGTGGTATGTTTGGGAAAGTGGGTGATACCATACTGGAAAAATGGAAGATCCAGCAGCATATGATAGTAGTGTTTGACTTTTATTTACCTCTGAAAATGCCACTTTTGTGGTAAAGTTTTAGGCCACATACAGTCATTGTGACCAGGTATTTTAAATACTTGTTATGTTACGTATTCTCGGACGAAATTCAAAATAGGTGTTAATGTAGGTGTTAGCATGTAGACACCACAAGGTAACCTCAGGTGTGCTGACGAGATGCAATAGACCTGTGCACATGTATATGTTGGTCTAATTACAGGCATGATGTTTTGTTTCCAGGTGACCTTCCTCAGAGCTTTGGTCTTCACAGCCCGGATCAGTTGCCCATGTCAGAGCAGGACTATCACAAAATGGCAACCAGCTTTGGCCTTCACAGTCCTGATCAGATACCGCCAGACATGTACAGCGCTGTCTACGACCCACGACTCTTCTGTGATGGAGGGTTGTATCTCGACCCGGATATTATAGGTGAGTCTTCAAACTCCCCTTTCACCTGGAAAGGCCTAATATCGTATTTTCTTTATTTGTGTTGTGTATATCTTTGTAAAGTTTGATTTTTGGGGGATTTTAATTTTATCACATATTTTGTGTAATGTTATTGTGTGATGTTGTATATAGTTCTTTATATTTTGATTTTATTGCCAGTTTTGTTGAGGGCTGAGATATTTGATTCAATCATTATGGATTTACCACAAAATGAACAGTATCTTAAAATGTGACTTATATATACTTACCAATTAACAGTATAAAAGAGCATTGTAAAATATTACTAATTTCATGCCTACATGAAGTTTGGTCTTGTGTTTTTTGTCATCTTTGGCACACTTCACAAGTTTGGAAATTATTTTTAATTTGGTGCATGATATAATGGCAAATCTTCCAACTATTCACATTATAAAAAAGTTGCTTTTTGTTATTTATTTGTTTATACAGGTACATATTTTTTCATTGTACTACTCCTTAACTAACTGTAGAAATAATTTCTGTAGCCTTTGTCTTTAGATCATGTTAATTTTTTGCTGTTTAAGTTTTTGATATGGTTTTTTGATGGGGTTTGCTGTTTAAATTTTGGGTTTTTTTTTTTTTGCCGTTTTACTCTCGTGTGCTGTGAATAATGGTCTTTAATTGCTCTGAGTGGAATTTTCTTCTGTGTCTGCTCATCAGCATGTAAGAACTTCTCCCACTGCAAGTATAGGGCTTATCCTGTCTAATCTGCTTGGGATTCCACAGAAAAAGTTCGGAAGTTGACTGCAGAGTCAAGCTTCCCTATGCAGCATTTCACCCAGGGTGATCTGCCCACGGAGCTGTGGTTGCTGTTTTATATGGTGAATTGTTACACCTCAGAGGCTTCATCGGGCAAGCTCCGGAGAGCTTCCCCGTGTGGTAAGAGTACATGGCCCCTTACACACAATTCTCCAGTTTAACGGTGGAATAAAACATATTGGTGTAATATTGGTGTAGGGATACTATAATGATGTAATCTTGGTGGAGGGATACTATAATGATGTAATCTTGGTGGAGGGATACTATAATGATGTCACCTTGATGGAGGGATACTATAATGATGTAATCTTGACTAAAGGATACTATAATGGTTTAATTTCTGGTTTAATAACATATTGGTGTAATATTGGTGTAGGGATACTATAATGATGTAATCTTGGTGGAGGGATACTATAATGATGTAATCTTGATGGAGGGGTACTATAATAATGTAATCTTAGTGGCGGTATACTGTAATGATGTAATCTTTGTGTAGGGACACTATAATGTTATAATATTGGTGGATGGATACTAAAATGGTGTCATCTTGCTGAATGGATACTATAATGATGTAATATTGGTGGGTGGATACTATAATGATGTCATCTTGTTGAATGGATACTATAATGATGTCATCTTGCTGAAGGTATACTGTAATGATGTAATTTTGGTGGAGGGATTTTAAAATGATGATATCTTGCTGAGGGATACTGTAATGATGTAATATTTGTGTAGGGATACTATAATGATGTAATCTTGGTGAAGGGATACTATAACGATGTAAACTTGGTGGGGGGGGGGGTACTGTAATGATGTAGTCTTGGTGAAGGGATATTATAATGATGTAAACTTGGTGGAGGGATACTATGAAGATGTATTCTTGGTGGATGGATGCTATATTGATGGAGGGATACTATATTGGTGTAATTTTGGAGAACAGATACTATTGTGGTGTAATCTTGGTGGAGGGATACTATTTTTTATGTAATTTTGGTTGAGGTAAACTGTATTGATGTAATCTTGGTGGAGAGATACTATATTGGTGTAATCTTGGTTGAGGAATACAATTTTTTGTGTAATCTTGGTGGAGGCATACCATATTGGTGTAATCTTGCTGAAGGGATACTATATTGGTGTAATCTTGATGAAGGGATACTATATTGGTGTATTTTGGTGAAGGGATACTATATTGATGTAATCTTGGTGGATGGGTACGGTATTGGTGGAAGGATACTAAATTGGTGTAATCTTGGTGAAGGGATACTATATTGGTGTAATCTTGGTGAAGGGATACTATATTGATGTAATCTTGGTGAAGGGATACTATATTGATGTATTCTTGGTGAAGGGATACTATATTGGTGTAATCTTGATGAAGGGATACTAAATTGGTGTAATCTTGGTGAAGGGATACTATATTGGTGTAATCTTGGTGAAGGGATACTATATTGATGTAATCTTGGTGAAGGGATACCACATTGGTGTAATCTTGGTGAAGGGATACTATATTGGTGTAATTTTGGTGAAGGGATACTATATTGATGTAATCTTGGTGGATGGATACGGTATTGGTGAAGGGATACTATATTGGTGTAATCTTGGTGAAGGGATACTATATCGATGTAATCTTGGTAAAGGGATACTATATTGGTGTAATCAGGGTGGAAGGATAATGTCTGAATGTAAACTTTGTGAAGGGTTGATGTGGAATCTTGGTGGAGAGTTGATGTTTTACTGGAATCTTGGTGGAGAGTTGATGTTTTACTGGAATCTTGGTGGAGAGTTGATGTTTTACTGGAATCTTGGTGGAGAGTTGATGTTTTACTGGAATCTTGGTGGAGAGTTGGTGTTTTACTGGAATCTCGGTGGAGAGTTGATGTTTTACTGGAATCTTGGTGGAGAGTTGATGTTTTACTGGAATCTCGGTGGAGAGTTGATGTTTTACTGGAATCTTGGTGGAGAGTTGATGCTTTACTGTAATCTGGGAAAAGGGATGCTGTTGTTTTGGTGTCACATTGATTGGGAAATTGAAAGGATTTTAAGGGCCTTTCTGTTTAGTGGAAAGGATGTTGTACATGTATTTATAGATAAATCATGATGGGAACGTATGTCATATTTGTGTTTATCTGATGAATGGGTGCTACATATTGTTGTTATGGTTACGTTTTTTCCTGGGAAATACGTACAAGTGATTTACGTGTATATTGTTTAAATCTTTAAGAATAGCTCTGCTGCGATACTGTGAAAAGTTCAGGTAATGTAAAATGTCTTGCTATTGACTTATATATAATATACTTCTACTGGTCAATAAATCTTTTATTGTTGTATTATAAATATAACCACGGTCAAGCAATATCATATTTTTGTTCTACATAATTGCAGTAAGGAGCTGTAATAATGATTTTGCTGGAAGGATATTACATGCATTTGTTAAAAAAAAAAAATTAAAAAGAGGAGGGTGGTGTAATATTGGCTTAATCTGGCATAGAAAATCCTGGAATTGGATGATCTTCTGTTTTTATTGTGGTGAAGGTTGCTTATTTTCTTATTTAGTCAGCACAAAGTACATGTATGTTAATATGTTTACATTATATATTTTGTAATGGCTTTCCCTTGTACAGTAAACAACCTAAATTTTCACTCTTGACTAAGGTTTACATTTTGCCGATTCTGAAAGTTCTGTTGATCTTTGGAAGGCATTTTGAGGTTTGTTTGGGAGCTAGGTCTAATATCCTGCTTTAAAAAATGTAACTTTTTAGGACAAATTTTAGGACATAACGTAGTATTTCGAACATGTATTTGCCTCAAAAAAAATGTATTTGGGTAAAAATTTAGGTTATTTACAGTATATACCAATGCAGTGACTTGGAACCATTCTTCTCCTTCATCTATATGGATTGTAGACCAATAAATGTACATGTGAAAAGTGAATTCTATTTGACATCTCAAAATGGCAGGGAATGATGACTTCCTAACTTCGCGTCTCAATCAGATTGGAGTAAGATCGATGAATAATGACATGGATTCATAAATGATGACATTGATTCATGAATATCATGGTTTTGTGCCTTGGTTAGGAGGAATATATGACCTCTGTGTATTATCTACAGTCCACATGAATCAGAACATCCCTGCATGTAGTGTGTATGTAGCACGTACATACTCAGTCCTGTGCCAGCATAAAGTGCCAGTATAAAACCAATACAACACCTTAACCTTGTTGCCATAGGCACTGACGGAAGGTTGAATTCTGCAGATTGAATCAATAAAGTAATATTTGTTTAGTTTGGAAAAAAAATTGTAATTGCAAATAGGATACATCATGTTTTGGCCTGTCCGCATCTGGCAATTAAAATTAAATGTAGGCTGCATGCCATGTTGTCACACGTGTACTTCCTGCATTAAAACATGCCATAATAAATAAATTCCTTTTTCCAGCTGTTGCTATGTCAGTTAAGCACAACTGACAGGCAAAATTAAGATTCCAGTAAAAGGTCATTTACAATTGGACATCTAACTCTCAGCCTCAATAAATTGCCAGAGGAAATCTTAAAATAAAGGAATAAAACATGCTGGAAAGAAAATGAAGAGCATAGTTTCTCAATCTCATGACTGTGTAGTCAGTGGATTTTGTGAACCGGTTAGAAACTACCAAAATCTAAAATGTGTTAAGTAATTTTTTTTCAGAATGTGGTGTTAAATCAATGTTTATGTAAGATGTCAGGTTTATGAATTCTGAGTTTAAGTATTCAAACCCTTACACAATTATTGGGCTTCATTGATCTGTCCATAGCTAACTGAAGTGTGATCTATTTCAGACTTGACCCTAATCCCTCCTCCCAAGACCCCAGATGATGACCTTGTGATCGACTTCTCCAGTATGGCTAATCCCCCTCCCCCAGGTTTCATGGACAACGGCTCCTTGTCCCCGGGGACCTCCTGTAGCAGAGGAAAGAAGCCCCTGATGAGCAAACAGGAGCTGGAGAAACAGTTTGAGCTCCTGTGTAGGCTGGGTAAGCAAATCTCGATTGTGTTGAATCAGAGATAAAATAGCTCATATTAAAACACCTTTTAATAAGGTAGCTTGCTGCATTTAACCGTAAAAAATGGTGAAGTGCTAGCATTTAACTGTTAGAAGAAGTAATATAGAGTGAAAAATATGTGGTCAATGAAATACTTTTCTTGTCTAAGGAACATTTACGATGCCTTCATATTTGTTGTCCGTTTACGTGCGATACACATGTAACTACACTACATATCACTCAGATGTATGTATAGATTTTTGCATCACTTCTAACTCTCAGAATTTGTTAAAATTTTGACATTTCTGCAAATAATCGTGGGAATGGATAATTTCAAATAAAGGAATCAGGCTCACCAAACTACTTTTTTGTGCAACATTAGTGCAAAATCATATAAATAAAAACATATTGTACAAAATTTATGCGGTTGTAATGGTTTATCTGCAGAGGTGCAACGTAAGAAATCACATCATTTTAGTGACGCTGAATGTTTTACTGCAACGTCTGAAACATGGCGTCACAGTAAGTGGAGAACTTTCATCACAGATGTGACCAAGTACAAATGCATGAAAATCAGTGCAGAAATACTTAAATTTAAATTGTAGCGAACTGCCTTAAATGATTCCTTCTATTTATTCATTTATTAGATTGGTGCATGTATATTTACAGTGATAGGGTCTAACATCATACAATATTACTACCATGAGGGCAGTCAAGTGTGTGGCTGAAGGAAAACGATAATTAAATGGTAATTATTAGGTGCTTTGTCAGCTGCCTAACAAACCTAGTCGATGCTTCTTTCCTAATCAAGGAAAAAAAACAAGCGAGAGCTGGATTGCAGGTGGCAGCAAACTCATTAGTCAGGAGCTGATTGGTTGCCTCAACACTAGAACTTAAGTTGACTGAGCCATTCCATCATTAGATGTTCTATCACTGAAAAGTATTAAATGTTGGAGATGAAAAAAGCCTGTTAACTGAGGTAACACCAGTGCTTATGTCGACTTAGCTCATCTGTCAAATGAATTTTGAACAAAGAAAAATGTTTTTTGTGGAAGGTCCTCTTAATTGAGGTAGGGTCACATATACCTTAGGTTTGTTGGGTAAAGATTCAGACTCTGTCACAATAGCCTATCAAATGTCCTGTAACAGAGGTTGAGCAAAACTCTAAACAGATGATTTTAATAGTTTATGCATGACTTAATGTAAACAGTAAATTTTAATTCCAAATCTTCTAATAAGTTGTCACCAATGCGGTCGCTGTGAGTTCAAGTCCAGCTCATGCTGGCTTCCTTTCCGGTTGTATGTGGGAAGGTCTGGCAGCAACCTGTGGATGGTCATGGGTTTTCCCCTGGCTCTGCCCGGTTTCCTCCCACCATAATGCTGGCCGCCATCGTATAAGTGAAATATTCTTGAGTGCGGCATAAAACACCAATCAAATAAATAAATCAATCAATCAAATAAGCTGTCAACATGACCATAGTGCTGTTCTAAATACATAAGCAGCAGATATCTGAATTAAACCAGAAGATGATTACTAGCAGGATTGTAAGAACGTCTTGTAAGGGTGAAGAATGCACCAGGATATAAGCCTAAATTTGTATTCATCTACTTTTGATACTGTGTATATTCTAGTGAAGTGTACACTTTCATGTCAGAAGTTGTGTGTACATTGGAATGTTTTGACTTTACCAAACTTTATATTTTAGTACCAAACACCACTGTGAATTAACTAAAATATGAGGTTATTTTTCATCTTAAAAGAACATGCGGCTTATATGCGGAGTTGTGGAGATTTGCTACATGTTAGAGCAATAATAATGTAAACGAGTTCTTCCTAATTTATATGTGCTTGGTCAGGTACATATGGAATCTTAATTCTGGTTGGGTGATCATCTTTGTTCAGAAATCATGCTTATGTCACTTGTCTAATCAGCTGGTGAAAAGATAGGAAATTTTAGTTCTATTTGGATTCTGCCTTATTTCACTAACAGATACAATCTGCTGTGTTTTGTCATCCGCAGACGACGACAAAGAGCAGATTGGTACCCGGCTAAGCGACTGTGTATTCACAGAAGACGAGAGCGATTCTGGTAACGAGACTATCTCCTCTGAGAACATCGAGCTAACAAACGGTCTGGCAGAGAATCTGGGACATGAGCCTGCTGATCTGGTGGCGTCTCATCAACAGCGAGTGTCTAACCGTACCCTGGGGGCGGCGCCTGGAGGAACGCCCAAGCTGAACAGCTTCAGAGTCAATCCTCTCAGTGAGTTGAATACTGATATTGATGACCTGATCGCCAGGCTTACTGTCCCACCACCACCTTCCACAGGGAATACAACAACAACGGAGCAGAAAATTAAATCTTACAAAAGACAGAAACAAAAAAGTAAGCATTCCAGCTGGTCACCTGCAGATTGTCCATTGAGTCCGAGTATAAATGAGTTGTCGCTAGAAGAAGAGATAGCAGCGTTAATTATTCCCCCTCCTCCGTCGTCCCCGGCATTGATTGATATTCCCATCGTGCCACCTGTCACCCCTGACAACAGTCATCATGCTGGTGGCAAAATGAAAAAGCTCTCTCCTCACAAGCGTTCCAGTTCTGTTGATCTGTCCCTTCTTAGAAAACATTCCAGTGACAAAACATTAGAAAGTTCAGTTGAACATGGTCAAGGGTCAAAGTTCAAGGGAAAAGCACCTCAACCACCCGAGAATTTCAAAATGGACAGAAGGCACATGTCTGCCGATGATGTAAATATAGGTACGGCAGCACACGTTGAAGTCGAATCTCCCTCTACTGTTTCTGAAAGACTGAACTCTTTACTGAAATCCATTCCATTTGAAATTCAGGATGAGGAAAAAACTCACAGTTCATTGATGAAAACGTGGTCTCATCGTGAACGCAAGGACTCTGGACAAAGTTCGCAAACGAGCGGACATGCGAATGGCTCAGGGAAAATTGCCCGCAGTAGCTCTTTACGAGTTCGGCGATCCCCTTCGCCACAATTAAATAATAACATTCGACAGTTGAGCATGTCATCTGAAAGACTACGCTCTAATTCATCCAATGGAGAATCATCTTTGACCCCTAGTAGACAGTTCGTTCCAAAGTCCATTTTAAAAACACGTTCTGTAGAGACAGTGCAACATTGTGAGAATAGCAAAGGCTCAGGAGATAGCAATGGCAAATCAGACACATTTGCTGCTCTCAAAGCGAAATTACAGGAATACAGAGACATTATGCTGAGACGCAGGAACGGCGGTGCTAAATCAGCTCAAGAGAGTTCATCGGTAAAGGGAGATAAGGCTGGTGCTAAAGGTCAGAGCAAGGGCAGTTCTCTAAGAAGGTCAAGCTCATTGTCAGAACAGAGTTGCATTAACATGTCATCGACTAGAGATAATCAGAAGGTCTCAAAACGGTCGTCTCCACGGAAACAGCAGTCATTATCATTGAATCGCTCACCTTTCACCTCAAATAACTGGTCGGCCAATGAAAATGATCGTGAGGAGGAAGAAGAGAACCACTCTGAAAATAACGTCAACTCTGAAGACAAGTGGGACAAGAAAAAAGCCCCGATGAAGCCCTTGTTTAACACACTTCCAGTGAACTTCAATAAGCTGTCACTGAGGGCCTTAGCTGGCAACTCCAATGCTCAGGTGAGTCTGCTCCCCCAGGGATAAAGTTAACATCAGCTCTTGATGTATGTGTAGACGTTTTGTGTTCTCTGAAGGTAAGTGAAATGTGTGGAATTATCATCAGAAAGCACACAAGAGTAGTGTGGAACTTCACATCAGTTATTATGTAGATATGTGTATATTCTAGCTCTAAAAGACACTGTCCTATAAACCTATATGAGGTTTTTGATTTTCAGGCATTCTTTAATATAGGCTTCTAGATAAATGACTATGTATTTTTGTAGGGTACTGTTTACATATTAATGTAGTGCATATTATTGTAACTAAATATTTTCGAGTATCGTCAGAATTTATTATTTGCTCCCATTGTGCACTATGATATTTTGTGAATGTATGCAAATTCACAGTAGTACTTGTATGATAGGCTAGTAGTTTAATACTTAAAATGAACTCTAAATACTGCACTGGTTAATATATGCCATTAGTTTATTCAGCTCAATTAATACACTGCCTGGTGCTGAAAATAGGAATCTTGAGCCATATTTATGTACCAATAGTGAAATACTTTTGTTCTATAATAAAATGGGTACTTTTTTTTCCAGTATTCTGTAAGGTTTTTTTTTCAAGTGGAAAATACCTGATAAAATATTAAGTGCTATACATTAGAGTTTATGTGTCTTCATTAGCTTTCAGTTAGAGAGAATTGTGTAATTTCTTACCTGCCTGTGACATACAAAAAGGACTCCTTATTTTATAAAAATAGCTTTGCAGGATTTAACATTGTCAAAGGGTCAACATTTCTTGTTGTTTTGCTTTTTTAAGAAACACCGTAAAGTCAAGGAATTAATTTGTTTGAAAAGTTGTTGAGTGTGTTTATATTGACTTCAAGTAGGCTTCGTTGCACATTTTGTCCCCAAAAAAGCTAAGTCTAGAAATGAGTGTTATGCTGTAAAGATATACCATGTATACATGTATTGTATAATTTATTGTGTTGTCTTTTTTATTATTTGGCTAAGAAATGTTGTCATAAATCACTGGAATAACATTCAGATCAATGCTACTCTTAAATCCAGCATAAAATACATTCATTGTTCTCAGGGTGTGTTGATTTTTTTCTCGCCTGGCCAATCCTGTGTGGATGATTATGTTTTAACATTTTGTCAGCTGACAACAGTGGATTTTTTGGATGTAAGTCAGCCTGCTGATCTCATTCTCGGTTAGAACTTATGTGTCTGGAGTTTTTATAATTCCACATGAGGACATCAGCCAATGGGGTGACAGCAACAAGACTCTTTGTAGTCCTAGAGAGCGCGTGCAGAGATAGAAGACGGAGATATTAGCTTGTGTGTCGTGGAAGAGCCTGGAGGCTTACCCGGCTGGATCCCTCTATCTTAAGGCTGTCAAATGGGAGTCAGATGAAAGCTTAGGGACATAGATATTGTATGACAGTATATTTAAATCCATGGAGAAATTATTCTGACTGCGGTTATTAGTGGATGAGATAGGTTGAAATGTTCAGGACAGTTTCGGAATTATGGTCCAGACTGGGATTTACATGCATTATATCAATACAAGTAAGTATACAAGGACATTAGCTAATCAGAACGTAAGCTTATCTCCAGGTACCAGTATGAGTTATAGAGCTTATTAAAATATGCATCGAAAGATTTTGTGGATGAGATTGTGTTGGGGAATATATCAAATTGATATCATTTCGTACAATGTCTAAATTTATCTGTTTGTTGTATCTGTGTATTTTGTTACATTTCTTTGATTTCTGTTTTGGCTCCTACTCTACATAGTTCTGCTCAATAGAAATTTTGTGTATAGATGATAGAAATTGTAAGGGGTCGGTTGTGCAAAAGTGAGTTTAAACTTCAGCGTGCACAGAATTCACGTCTGAGCAGTAACATTCTATTGTTATGTATTCAGGTTAAAGAGGTATTAAGAATTAAAACATGCAAATTCTGTGGTAAATTTTAGTAAACTTTTGTATAACTGGCCAGTCTGGTAAGGCGGAAAATCACTATTTCTGCCAGGCACATCTTTATGTGTAAACTAAAGAGGCATTTTACCCAGATCCCTCTGGATTTGAACCTGCCACCTCAGTTATGTCGTCTAGAAAACAGCTCTTCATACCACTTGACCAGCAGAGATAACGTTGTCTGCTCACAAACACCAACTGAAAACAAATAACAGTAACAGGTGGGTAACTTCATTGGCTTTTTAAAATATTTGTTGTCACATAGATTTGTTTTTCCACCTGGATAACCCGGATTTGAGGAGGAAGAAACAGTTTTTTTTTTGGTCTGAGAGGAAACTGGTTTGATGTTGTGTACATCCCTTGTCCTGAAAAAGTAACCTGATGAGTGTACAAGATTTAGTTTGTTCTGTGATGTCTACGTAATATGCATGTATGATGCATGTTGTCTGGAATGTTGTCCTTTTTATTACAAAATTACGTATAAGGAGGCGTAAGAGTTAATTTTTTCCATGGAGTATTTCTTTTCTGTATGAACTTTAATTTGATGTTCTCAAAGGACTTATATGGAAATCTGAAACAAATTTTTTCATCATGGTTTAATATAAAAACAAACAAGATGTGGCATTTAGATAAATGGTTATGAGATAAAAGTCTGAGGATTTTTTTAAGTAAAAGAAAGCCAAAATATGAGTAAGGTTGATCATACAGACAACTGAAAACTGTGTAAAAAAATACTTTCATTTATTTTTTCAGATTTTTTGAAGAGTGTTGATAGACATTCAAATGTTTGAATTCTGTGGTGGGTTTTATTAGCCATACTGACTGTGTTTAGAAACTTGACATCATATCACCATTTTTTTTTCCTGATGTTCACCAGAAGGAAGGAATTTTTGAAAACATTATTTCAGTAATCTTTTACTTATTAAAGAGTTAAAAGAGTTATTGCAACATTCAGTGTTATGATTAAAGACGGAAAATCTTCCCCTGACGTTGGAGTTCCTAAACTCTGATAGTATGGTCCATTAAGCCCACCTTGGAATTCAAAAGTTTAAATGGTTCTAACTCTCTTCACAAAAATCTAAAAAAATAAATGAAAGTATATCTGTGCATAGTTTTCATTTGTCTGTGTGATGAACCTTCATAGTTTAGCTTTCTTTTACTTTAAGTTTGCACGCAGCCATACAGAAATGCAACAGATGTTGAGATGCATATTTCTCCATGGTTATTTGAACAATGACTGCACAATATAGACGTCTGTAAAGTCTATATACCTGTTGTAACTACAACCGGATTTTGTGTGCTACCACCTGTGTGATTCAGAATCTACTGGTCTGAATTTAAATGTTCGTTGGAGAGTCACTGAAGCGAGCAAAGATGAATAGAATTGTTGCAGTAAATTAATGTAAGTGCTCCTCATGGATGTCACTTCTCATGCATTACACACAATAGAATGAAGATGTAAGTCAACTAAAATCTTTCCTCAGGCATTTTCCATCACAGTGAAAAAGAACACTGTTGTTGTTGCAAACCACAAAGATACACTTTGGTATGTCAGCTTTTAATAATAGACATACTTGCTTACAGTGAGATGTACATATGCTCGTAAGAAACAGGGAGTTTTGAGTTCGAACTCTGATATTGTGAAGGTAAAAAAAACAAGTCCTGTTGTACTATTGCAGATCTGACCGTGTGATTTTCTTCATAAAATTTAAATAAAGTTGCCAATGCCATCGCTGTGAGTTTAAGTCCAGCTCAGGCTGATTTCCTCTCCGGCCGTACATGGGAAGGCCTGCAGCAACCTGTGGATGGTCTTGGGTTTCCCCCGGGCTATGCCCATTTTCCACCCACCATAATGCTGACCGTCGTCGTTTAAGTGAAATATTCTTGAGTGCGGCATAAAACACCAATGAAATAAATAAATCAAAATAAATAAATAAAATTGATTTTTCTCAAAATAAAGAAGTTGCAAATAATTACAGAAGGAAAGAAATGGTATAAACATATCTATATTTTGAAGCTTGGTGTGATGTTGCAAACATGAAGATAGCTCTGAAGAAAGCTTGTATTTAATTTAATTAGCTGTATTGGATTAAGTTCTGGTAACTTAAGGAGGAGGTTGGAGATGAGGGATAAAATGGTATGTAATAATGTTGATGTCTGGGCTTCAAGATGACAGAATATCAGTAGATACAAACCGAGATGAAAGAGAATTTCCTGAATTGTCAAATGCAAATCATTTCTCCGTGTGCCCCATTTACACTACACTTACTTGACTCTAGGAAAAATGAAAATGCAACTGTAATGGTGACTAAATTTAAAACATTCTATCTTTGTACAGCATTTAAATGACCTTGGTCTTCAGTGTGAGCTTTTTACCTGGAAGCCATGTTTGATATATGCATGTCTTTCATGAAAATTATACAACTCCATTACAGATATGGACATATACGTGTAATAACTTTTGAAGAATACTTAATTGTTTTGGAACAACCTTGCCATATGTATTGAAATTTGCATATACAAAGAACTAAGCTAAATGAAGGAAAGAATATTTGCTGATTGAATTGACATGGGAGTTTTGAACTCTTTATCATTAAAGTTAGAAAAAGTCCTACTGTGTCATGTGATATGTCAAAAATGTTAGGCAACTGTTTTTGATCACATTTACTATAACATGGAGGTGTGAAAAAAAGTTTCACAAAAAGTTAAAGTAGACAAATGATATAGAAAGTTGAGCTGAATGTTTCTAAACTGAGAAAGTTCCTGACGGAAGACAGCGTCATTTGTTCCTCAGGAACATGGTAAATTAACGCCCGCAAATGCTGACCAACATTTTCACAAATCACAGACTGCAGTACACATAGGGCTTTTTTTACCTTTAGCAAGAAAAGGGTTTGAACTCAACACTAACCTGTTATATTAAAGGACGGATATGGTTTCTGGATATGCTCATGTATATATGGAGATGTGGGCATATTTACAATGTGTTTCACTGTTGGCAAGGCACCAGAAATTGTAAAGTTAAGATAGCTCAGCGTTTTGTGTTCTAACAGTCCATAGAGAGAGATTATTATTAAAGCAGTTGTCCTATGTATTTTTTTTCTCTTTTATTTTCTGCCATTGAACTTTGTGCATATCAGATGTGTCAGTTTTAATATTTTTGTCTCGACTATATGTAATCATGGACAACCTTGTCCATACTAATGCTGTATTTGGTTATATTCTTAGCCTGTGTTTTTCAGTACCTATTAACGATAACTGTTCGGGTGTTTTTTTTTTCCTTCTTCCTGTACACAAAAGAACATAAAACTGGTCAAGCTTGATAATATTATTATTTATGCAAAAAATGTTCGTCTATGATTCATTTCCTGACACATACCACAAGTGATTGCAATAAAATTCACTTGACCTGTTTGACTTTCTCAAAATAGGTCAAACAGTAGAAGCTCAGATTTAATAAAGGCACATCTCATTTAATAGAAAATTTAGCTGCATGTAGATATGTATGTAATGAGGCTCTACACATTTTAAAACAGTACCTGTTTTGCCCTGTTTTGTAATGTGGATATTAATATTTTTTAATAAGCAGAAATCTTTTGAAGAAAACATCATGAATGTTTTGTATGCTCATTATTTTGACACTTATGACTTACAACTAGATATATATTGACCTGTAAAATTGAAAGGAATGATATGTTCTTAAAAAAAGAAATAGAGATGTACATTGCGTAACCGATATACTCAGCCATGTCATTCAGATGCAGTGATTTCTTAGAGAGTATCAGACAATGAAATGTGCTTATCTGATCTGAGGCTGAGGAATGTTGTAAGTGCCAGTTAAACTCTGGATGCTATTTTTGTCGTCCCTTACTTTCCCATGAAGACTAACATATTTGTTGACCTATGCTCATGTAATTGTGTATGCTTTTTACTCACATTAGCCGCTTGTTCTTTTCTTTTTTTGCTTTTTTTTTTTGTCTTTTTGTTCTTAGATGTTATTGGATGTCTAATGGTTAAACATACATAGAAAATCTGAAGACATGGTTAAACATACACATAAAATATAAAGACATGCACATTCCTGAATTTCTTCAATCTTTTCAACCACCTCTTCAAACAATATTTTGAAATATTCTGACATGATTGATAGATCTTTGTGTTGCAGAGAAATAATTTGCACAGTTTTGTGATGCTTGCATCTTTGTAGCACAAACAAAAACATTGTTTTCAAACATTATTTGAATCATTTTCATATTAGACACAAACTGTGTAAATACAGGAAATCTTGGATACAAGATCTAGACTTACAAATTGCTGCAATATTAGTTTTATTAGCTGTGATATAATTTAATTATGTGTAATTGGGTGTTCATGGACAGACGTATAAGGCCCATAAAGAAGTGTGAATCCCAACTGTCTACGTCACACATTCCTGTCTGCTTAAGGTTGATTTTAACAGAGATATTCTGAAATTAATTGATGCTGATTGCCTACGGCTTTGATGTGATATAAAGGTTAAAGCGACTTTGAGTTTTTAATTAGGATATCAGTGGATGATTTAAAGTCATTCAAGCATTACCTTGGGGTTTTCCTGTTTGATACAGTGTGATGCATAGGTAGGATATTAAAGGAGAAGAAAACATAAAAATGATGACAAAATCAGATGAGAGAACGTCAAAATGTATGTGCAAATATAATCTGTAATATTTTGGGGGATTTTTTTTCAAGAGAAAAGGGTATTTTGAAAATATTTTTGTATGGTGGGTATTTGGGACCAGCTTTTGGTATTTATCGTTGTTGCGTAATAATGTTTTAAATAAGGATGTGCTGCTTGTCTAAAAAATTTATTTTAATGTAAATTTGTTGTTGAAATCAAAACATGTGCATTTAATCTAAATTATGATAATATTTATGAACATATTAAAAATATAAATATGATCCAAATTGAGGGTCAATACATTTGTTAGCTGAAAAGAATAAATTCTAGTGCAAAAATATTTATTAAACCTGTGTTACGTCCTCACTCACGACATTATTGAACAAAGACTATAAATACCAAAAGGTGGTCCCAAATACCCACCATACAAAAATTATTTTCAAGTGTCTTTTTCTCCTTAAGGAAATATCGGAAAAAATATTAAACACCACATTTAGGAATAACTTTTTGCACTGTTTCATCGGAAATTTGTCATTTTTATGTTTTCTCCACCTTTAGTGGATACATGGAAAGGATCTATAAAATAAAGAGCATATTTCTATGCCAAATGAAGAAAAATTATGCCCTTGAATTTTTGTTTAAAACATTTCATTTTGGGAGTATTTTATACCTGTTAATTACCCCTCTATATTATGCATATTTTCAGTCAATGGTTGGATTTTTCAAAAATTACGTCATTATTGATCTTTCTCGGAACTCAGTCAACACCCGCAAGTGCCCCAAGCCCGGTGAACCATGTTGCTACAATGGGCAAGGTGACATGTACACAGATACTGCATGATTTCTTCAGGCCAACATAACACCCTCGCTGCGCCCCTACTCCCGCCCCCACTTGGTCTGTTCCCTACACTCCTGCCCCCATTCGGCCAAACCTATTCGGTCAGCCCCCCACAGAGTTCTTTTTAAACAGGGTTCATCGTTGACATCAACATTGCAAGCTAGTTAAATTCAGGACTGACGGCTGGGACCTTAAGAAAACTGTACTTTGAATCCATTTTTAACTCTCAAAGTGAAAGTTGAAAAATTTGTTTGTATATTATATGTTATTACACATGATATTCTGCACATTAAGAAATAAAACCAAAGCGTTTCATGTATCGTTTAATAGTAATGTAGCTATTGAATTACTGTGGTGATCAAAAAGAATTTCTTTTAGTTTGTGTTTGTTTTTTTTTTGTCTAGATGTGTTGGGAGTATTGATGCATTTGGTGTCATACATGCCAGTAAGAATATATTACTATATCTGCTATAAAATTTTGCCTGAGAAATACATTAGTGCTGAAAGATTTTGTTCATGTATCATCCTACTGTTTGAAAAACCTAAGAAAAAAAAGGTGTGCAAATTTCTAACGAAATCATTTTGCAGTTCAGACTTTTCTAAAGTCTGTACCTACAATATACATGTAACATGTAATTTGGATATATGTTTCTATCTGAAAATATAAAAAAAAACCTGTTCACCTGCATCTAAAATATTTTTTTTTAAATGGCCATTGTGTTGAAGTTTCAGAGCCACTAATACTGTATAATGCTTCAGAACATTATGGATGTCTTATGAAAAAAAATAATTACATTTAGACATACGTGAATGTAAATGATCCCAGCATTTTTCACATAACAGTTGTCTCCCTTCATCTTGTTTGGACTGCTTTGGTGGCCTAATGGTTACAGCGTCCGCCTTAAAGTAGAGAGACCTTGGATTAGACGTGGGTGGGGTCATACCAAAGACTTCAAAAATGGTAATTTTTTTTGCCTAGCTTTGCGCTTAGCACTGAGAGGTTAGAGCAAGGAAACAGGACTGGTTGGACCGATGACAGCATAATGTGACTGGGTGAGGTGTCATGTCTGGTGTCTTCAGCATGATACTTCGGTGGCTTTGGCGGCATGGACTCACCCGGCCACAAGAAGGCACAGTATATGTACACACACCTGATGACTCCTCGTGGTCATATGACTGAAGATGTATTAAGTACGGCCTTAAACCCGAAGCATTTATTCATTCATTCATTCACCTTGTTTGCACTGCATACAGTGTCTGACTAATACACGTGTTTATTTTACAGTGGAATGTTAATCTTGAATGGTCAGTAGTACAACAGAGTTTCGCAATCATGCTATATTTGGTTTTATGGGATTGTGTTTTGTTTTGTTGATTTCCGGTGGAATGCATATCATTGAAGAAAGATTACTTCATGTATCTGATAATATGATGGGTTTTAGAAAATTGTTTTTGAAATGAACCCAATATTTTGGAGATTGTCTGCTCCATGATTATGATGTATTTTGGAATTTGTTTAGAGATTGAATCAATTAAGATGATGTATTTTTATAGATTGTTTACAGATTGAACGTATGATTATAATGTATTTTGAAACTTGTTTACTTTTACTGACTCCAGTATTATTGTCATGTATTTTGAAGATTGTTTACTCAGTGATCAGTTCCCCTGTAATATTTACATATTGAATCCATTAAGATGATGTATTTTTACAGATTGTTTACTGAATGAACCCATGATTATGATGTACATGTACTTTGAAAATTGTTTACAGATTGAATCCGTGATGTATTTGGGAAATTGTTTACTTATACTGAATCCAGTATTATGATCATGTATTTTGAAGATTGTTTACTCGATGATCAGACCCTTTGTAATATATCATGAGGTATTTTAGAGCTTTTGACTGGATTGATCCTAGCTGTATTGTAATAATTATCTGCTGATTTATGTAACATTTTAGTGAAGTTTTACTCTCTAGTTTTGCCTTTTGACAGGAGATAGATGGGGACCATTCAGTAGTGGAGCAACTCCCTGCTACTGAGTCTCTCCAGGTAAACCAATAGATCCTCAGTTCCACACAGGTAAATCACCTTCTTTTTTCACCTGGTTGCTATGGTGATTGGTCAAGAGCATGTCCCTTTTTGCCCCCAACCCCCTGTGGTGTAGGTATGGTCATATGGCCCAGTTTTCATATCGCATGGTAAAGTTTCTGTTGGAATGTCAGTGACTACATAGTGTTGTAATTTTTTTTTTTTAATTTTGAACCCTCAAAATGTATGTGGATGTGGAAATGGGTGTCAGTCTCCAGCATGCTTGGTAAAGGATGGATTTTTTTTTTTCAGCATTCTCTGACAGTTGGAATAGTTATATCATTCACGTCAACTCTTACATCATGCTTCAGCTAATTTAGGTGGCAGAAGATGTGGTTATATATTAGCAGTTTTAACCATGTACCAGCGTACAGCTAAATGCTGTATATATACATATATATATTCTTATACGTATATGGTGGTGGCATCCTCATGGTAGTTTGGTGGGTGGGCCGTGATCTGTATTTAGTAGTTAAAGGTGCTTATATTTGAGACACTAAAACACACAAGGTGCAGTTTCAAAGCCAGCCTTAGGGAATTTGTAGATTCCCTGCTCTCACTACATATGGGGCCTTGGTGACAATATGCGTTTTGCCACACGCACCATACAGTATGTTCACACTCTAGCGATCATTGGGGACCACTTTTTCCACCAGTATGGTATGCTTGTTTGTAGGCCACATGTGTGAAACTTGTCATGAATAAAGTCCACTCTGGTCACCTCCACCTATGAAACTTGACATTATGGCATTATTTAAACGACAATCTAATAAATAAATAAATAAGGATAGGATGTATGTGGGATAGCTTTGTGATTATCAGGTCACGCATCCATTATTTGATCTTTGGTGTGGGCGTTGGGCAATCTTACTATAAACATCACAGATCTGTATGGCACATTTCTGTGACTTGCTGCTTTACTGGATTTGAGGAAACATCTGTTTTCAATCCTTTCCAGCATCCATGATTAAATCTTGCAGGTGGGCTGAGATTAGATGGTTTGTCAAATTTTGTTAGGCGATACCAGTTTAAGTTGAGGGTGAGGCAACTCTACAAAAGCATCCAAAAATGAATAAAACAAAGCTGAAAATCCACATTTTTATTTTTTGTCTGATCTCCATGTTTTGTGTTTTTTTTTAGTTTCCTGTATTTCTAGGTGTTAAGCAGGAAAAATTGCCAGAATAATCCATATTTTCCACAAATTAGACAGTTTCCAAGTTTTTATTTTATAGCCTCTTCTGACATTGAAAAAGATTTATTCAGCCTACAAAGCAACAATAAACACTGGTGTAGCTTTGTAAATTATAGGGAGTGGCAGCTAATTGTATATCTATCTCACTTTTCATACTGTCACTGGCATGCAGCATGGTCAGGTGTTGGCATGTTCTGTTTATCCTCTCAGTTTAATTCTGCTGCGATTGAACGATGATCATCAAGTCATCATCCATGCTGTATGGTGACATATGTGAAGCATCAGATCCAAATAATTTGTAGGACGGACAGACGCTTGCTTAACATCTGCGTTTACATTTGAGTGTGACAGTGTCGGGATAACCATACAGTGTATGTCTTGTACACCTCTGTTATTGTGTGCTTTTGCCCTTAGACATGTAAATGATTTATTTATTTATTGATTTAGTTAATTGATTGGTGTTTTACACCTTACTCATGAATATTTCACTTATATGACAGCGACCAGCATTATTGTGGGAGGAAACCAGGCAGAGCCCGGTGAAAACCCACAACCATCCGCAGGTTGCTGCAGACCTTTGCATGTACAGCCGGAGAACATGTAAATAAATGTAACTGTAAATGAACATAGCTGTAAATGACATAAAATGCAGCCAAATGGTTGTTTTTTTTTAGAGGCAAATAATGGTTATAAAATATAACTCACGGGACTGAAATTTACCTTTATCAAGTAAGATATCACTCTACCTTCCAAACAAATGTAAGATCAGTCAAATTTTCAGAGTAAGACAAAATCAGGATTATTTTGCCATGGATGTAATTTTATATCATTTACAGTAGCCCAAGATGATATATTTCATACTAAAACTCAGCTGTACATGCAAATGGTTTGTCGCTGACTATATGGAATTAGCACAAATTAGTATAAGAGATTTGACACCTCTTGAAAAAGAATGAACAGTCTCAGACAATATTTCATTGACATTTGACCCACTTTTGCAGGTACATTCATATTTGGCCGAATATATTTCAAACGTATACTACAAAGCCACATTTCAGTGAAACTTAATTCATACATGAATCCACTCAAATGACCTTTGACCTCCAAATAGCTTCTTATTTGACCCTGAATAAGACTGAAAAACTATCGCCAGAACTTGCAAGCTAAATTTAATGAAACCTCATACAATGTCCTTCCAAAGTCATGCAGGCATACATTTTTTCAGTGGTGCTTCATAAAAACCAATTTTGGAAGAACCAGATTTCAAAGAGAACTGTTCTGTGTTGTTGAATATTTAGTGAATTCATTAATATATTAATACTATTTGGAATCTGACTGGTGAAAGTATAATGTACTTTTTATATATACTAGGCTAGCTAAAAGTTTATATATTCTTAAACTGGTATAAAGAGGTGTCAAAATTTCCCTTGGTCTTGAGCAAGATAAATTTATAAATGACAAGTATATTTCATGAAATCACATCTGGCAACTTAATAAATGTCTCATTAACAAACTGTCACTGGAAAGTTGAGAAAGAAGTAGTAGCATTTCATGGACTAAGTACTCCCAAGTTGTTGAGATGTAGTGGACATGTATCAATTTAGTGTAGTCCAGTATGATTGTTTTCCGGGGATGACTTCCTTCTAAATATTGTGAGAAATTCTGTTGTAATTCCCTATATCATAAGATATAAGTAAGAAATTTCTGTGACATTTCAAAAATACAGTTGGGGATTTATTGTTTGTTTGTGCTTGATGTCCAAAACTCATTTATCACTTGAGGAGGTGGTCAATAACTGAAGTGATAAAAGAGTGCTGTTAAAATTAAAGAATGAAATAAACAAAACCAACATGCACATGTAGTTATTGTTAACATGAGTATATTACTTTCCTTTCAGCTTAAAATAGTCATTTTGTGGATAATTGGTATATTAATTAACCAATTAATTATTAATTAGCTTTATTTTGCAAAAAGCTGTATCTTGTAAAATTCTGTAAAAGATATGTTGATCCTGGTTAGGGAAATCAACTTTGCAAATTGATGTATACTATTTACTGAAATCTGTTTTGGATCAGGAAAAATATGCAAAGCAAAGCGAAATGAGAAACTGACAAAATATTCCAAATAAGTCCATTTATGTACATGCAGAAGATGGCAATTCAGTGTTTGAAATTTGTGTCTGTAATTCAGATAAACTTATACATGTAATTCTCATTGATTTTATCGTATTTTTTCCTCACAGGGAAGGGAAAGAAAGAAACGGGGACCTCTGAAGGCTCTCAAGGCCGTGTTCGAAAGTCAAGGTCAGACATCACACAAGACATCAGGCAGTGAAGAGACTTTAAGCACTACAAACCAGGCTTCAGGCACTACAGGTGTGGCTAAGGGCTCCATAGATCAGTTAAATAGTGCTTCAGTCCAAACACGTGGGATTCCAACTAGTAGTTCCAAGATTACAACACCACAAACCATAACATCTGCAAAGTCCAGCCCTCCTACATTTGCGGAAGCAAGAAGTATCTTTGAAGAGAACGACTTCACAACATCCTCAGATGTGGAGAACGAGCAAGAGACTACTGCCCACAGCTCCTCAAAGTCCACGACAACCATGAAGAGAAACGGCGACCTCATGATGTGGCGACCCATTTCCAGGAAGTCTAGCTCCAACGGCAGTGCTGGGAATTCTGGAACAGGAAGTACCTCAAACTCAGACAGTTCCAATGGTTCCACAGACTCTTCCGACCAGAGGGCACTGAGTGCTGGGAGCAGAACAATTACGGTGTCACGCACACCATCTTGGAGCAATGCACCAGAGATGGAAAAGTCCACGAGAGGTCCCATGATCCGAGGATCCAGTGGAAGGAAACGATCCATTAATGGAGATATCCACAAAGATGCAACAGGCTATCCTTTTGTGACACCCGAGTATACAAACTTTATCAAATTTGTTCTATCCAAGAACTATGAAACAGACAGGGACATAGCTCATGCTGGGAACGACGTAGATTGTCTGGCGGCCGAGCTGGAACAAACCATGTCTTCTTTGATGGAGTCTCGAATAGACAAACAACCATTGC
The DNA here is from genome assembly GCF_032854445.1 of Liolophura sinensis. NCBI lineage: Eukaryota > Metazoa > Mollusca > Polyplacophora > Chitonida > Chitonidae > Liolophura > Liolophura sinensis. The sequence goes on along the minus strand of NC_088302.1, from coordinate 37,000,815 downwards.
AGCTAAAGATGTGTCGGGACGAGCTGATTCTGGTGACCCGGCAATTTGTCGGCGATGCCAAATCTTTGGTGACGAGTGCCACCCAGTCATCTGCAAAACTCTTCTGTAACGTCAACTGTAGTGTCCATACCCTAGCCAAGATGTTTCTGCATTGTCATGCCACACTGTTGATGATGGATCAGGTTCCTAAGGCTCTTAAACTGGGGCAGGAAATGACACGGATCGCAGACGCCTTCAAGAAGACTGTTATCACGGCGCGACAAATCATGGGACAGCCTGTGACTGATCCTGCCATGAAACAACTGATGAAGCAAGCAACGTGGCTGGCATCTTTGCTAGGGGACCTGATGAAGATACTGCTTTCTGTGAGTGTAGAACATTAGTTCTCTACCCTTGTAAATGGTATCTGCCAGAGAAAATGGGATACACCAGTACCTGGTTGTTTGTAATTTTGGATGGTCCCATTGACTATTTCAGACTGAGAATTTTTGTGAAATGTAAAGGAAAAAAATGTTAAAAATTTGGATTTATTTGACCATAACAAATTTAGGTATCAGTGTCAATGATTCAACATGTGGTCTGAAGAAGTATATGTATAAATTTTTCTTAGATATTGTATTCCTATTAATAAACAACATGGAAAGTACCTATCCTATATTCCTATAGAACAACAGGAAAAAAAGACATATTTCATTTCTTATTTGTCAACCAAAGATTTTCGTGAAAAAAAAAAATAACAAATTTCTTGTAAAATAATATTACATCTGGAAACCACCAATAATAGATGGTTAAGAGATGTGGGACCTTAATGATGCATGTTTGAAAATGCTCTTTGTATCGGTGTCATATGTTATTGTTGAATTGATGCTTTATTGCTACATATTACTGGTGCATATCATTATGGAAGGAATATGAATTTGAATTGGATCTTGGAAGTGATTGATTCTATTTATACATGTATTTGGTGTGCTTTATTTTTACAATTGCCTTTAAAAATATTACACTATTTAAGACGTTAATGTTAATTATGACTGAGTTAATCAGAATTGCATTTGGGTTCTTAATGTACCTCAAAAGTGTCTATTAAGGTCTTGTTTAAAGACATTTTAAGTACATAAATGTACTTGTATTGTGGTAAATTGGACTGGGTTCTGTTAAGAGGAATAAATAATGATGCTTCAGACAAAAATATCGTTTCCAGAATTTCACACAAGGTTAGAAACATCAGAACAGTCTTGTGGTTAAGTTCAGTGATCTGCAAGTGTGTTAAACAACAAGGCTTTAAACATTCTGAAGTATACATTTGCTGATTATATTCAAAATTCCATTACATATTTCAGCATTAGCAATGTTTGCTACTTGGAATAACCTAAAACACTCATTATTATGGGTATGTATTTATTATAATTGTATGTTATAATCACTCATTGTCATTTCAGTATGATAGCATCTTTTATTGTGTACTAGAGATTTCAAGGCGATCCCTCCAATCTGACTGTGATATTGTTCTATAGAAGGATCTCCTAGTAGCTCCTTGTTGAAAGCCAAAATTTGCGCTGTATATGTCAAACGTTTTGCTTTAGCTTTTCTTATTACATGTCTTCATTTTAATGCAAGGGGAAAAAATTGAAATTTTTGGGAAGGAGATGCAAGTTAAAAAATTGTTCTGAGAAAAATGGCAAGATATTTGTAGAATTTGTCTCGTTCCATGTTCCATAGGGCTATCTGGTGAACCGTGGCATAATTTCTGACAACCGTGTCAGCCCACAATCAGCATTCCACACAGGACAACTCAACAAGGAACTGATACATATTATTCATGACAATGATGTTGCAAAATTAACCTCAAAACAGGCCTGATTCTCCATTGTTTCTGGGGTTTTTTGGTGTAGGTAGTATTTGTGAAAGACCATTCAGATCTGATGTTGTTGCAAATAGCGTAGTGCAGACCTGTACATGTAGGTAAAAATGTTATAGAGGTGATATTTTCCTGTTTCAAAAAAAAACAAAATTTTTAATATAACACAAGAAAATTTGGCGTTGGATTCTATCAGTGTTTATTACTTCTGCATATTTAATATGTATATAAAAAAGTATATTATATTGGTGTTTATACCGGTACCTTACTATTTATAGTATGCATAAACTTGTAAAAACTTGTATAAATATTTTATAACTGGTTTGTGAATATTTGTGTGACTCAATCAAAAAAACCTGTGGTATTGCCTCGATCTGTGTATAACATATCTAGTCCGCCATAATGCAGGGCCTGCCCTGGCAGACTTTACTTATCTGATTTCTGACTACGCACTGATATTAACTTCTGAATAAATATAACATACAGAATCAGTATTTCAAATGTTTGTCATTTTTTTTTTTTTTTTTTTTTTTTGTGCGTGTGTGTGTGGCCTCTGTAAATATTGGCCAGTTTTTGAAGGAAGACATTGTTGGCCTTGTACGTAGCCTACCCACCTATTAATGAAAAATCTTAAAAAATGACAACTCCTGCCGTAAGGGCATAAGTGGGAAGGTCTGCCAACAACCTGTGGATGGTTGTGGGTATCCCCCAGACTGTGCCCGGTTTCCTACCACCATAATACTGGTTGTTGTCGTATGTATTCCTCACTACTGCTGAAAACACCAGTGAAACAAATAAATAAAATAAAAAGTGACGAATTTCCTGAATAATATTCAGACAATTTTTTGATATCACTGTTCAGTTGAGACATCAAAAAAGAACCTTGGCAATATTTAACCATGTGTATCGCTAAAATGTGTGAAAAGGCACTGGAGTTGATGTCACTGAAACTTGCATGTATCAATGTTTTGTAATTGAGGTCACCTTTTTGTGAGCCAATGGCCTGGTTAATAAGCACAGCTTTACATCTTGTATGTTGCCTGGTAGAACGAATTTAACAGAATACCTTATCTTCAAAACGCCAAACCTTTACAACGAATTAACTGTGTCTCGAATTCTATACGATAGTCAAATGTAAGATTTGTATGCTTTCATTTTTCTGGGGCTTCCAGCTTCAAGCTAAAATAGGTAAACAAGTTCTCGACGGCGCTCTTTCTGGTGTCGCCTTGCATGAAGCTCCCTAGAGACCACGTGTCTCTCACCAGTTTGATACATGTCACAAGAGCAAAAAGTTTGCCAATTGGTATAACTCTCCCGATAGTTTGCTATTGTTGCCTCCACCTGCATAGTGTAGTGTCCGTCATCATATAGCTGGAACAATTCTTCAGAATGCCTGGCGCTGAACAACAATGAAAAAGACCTAAAGCTTTAGAGCTGCGTCGCAAAAACGCACATGGTCTACAAAAGGCTTGCGATTCGTATTTACTCTCTGTGCAAGGCGCCGTCCATGTAGTTTCATGTACTTGCGCCAACAACATAGCTCCAGTGTTTCTTCTCGTGAATGTTTCTTCTTGATGACACACACGTCTTGACCAGTGAGGTCGCGTGCTCGTCATTAGCTACACACTGAGCACGCTGCGGTTTTCTGTCATCTACACAGAGGTGGGCAGCTTCTGTCTGGTATATCCCCCGTCAATAAGATTACAGTCGGTGCAGAGATGATGGATTCTAACTGAGGTGAAAGACATCAATCAGATAACTGTATATCATTGAAGTGTATGTGATCTCTAAGAATGCGGTCTGTAAATACATAGTAATATATTTATACCTACAAAGATGAGCAGTTCTGATACAAACCCATCAAAGACTGGATGTGGAAATTTGGATGATGTTTGGTATATGAAGGTATATTTTCATTTCTCCAAGTTCTACCTGATCTCACCATCGCCGTATTTACAGGTTTTTTTATATGAATCCATATATTGATCTACAGATCTGGGCCCAGTTTCACAAAGCGGGGTTGGAAGATAGAAACTGCTATCTTATGTTTGCCATGGCAACAATTTTGCAACATTATTGGCACACTTACCAGTGATTACTTATACATCGACCAAACATTGCCATAGTGTATTAGTCGTTAATACCAATTATAAAGCTTGGATCTGAGGTAAGACCCATAAAGTGACCGCCGTAGTAGAAGTCAAAAAAAAAAAATGTTGAGCAGGGCACAGCATTGAACAACAATTAACCAATCAATCAATCAAAACGTGGGGGGTATTAATTTGGGCGTGTCAATCCAATGCCATGCTTTCGTTTCTGTGTTTCAATTGCTACAATTAAAATGCTGTCCGATTTTGATACGATTTTGTGTGCAACTTTATTTTCTTGGACCTGAAATCAAGACCAGTATGATCCGTTCATAAGTTTTTCGTGTTTAACGATCCCCCTAATCCTGGTTGGTCGTAGGTTTCCGTTCGACAACAGCTTCAAATACACTCTGGTGTTGAAAAGAGAAAAAGATTGTGTGCAGATTGGATTTTACTGTCTTTCACCTTGTCTTTGTTTGTTTTTCCCAATGTACGCAACCAGGACGAGTTTTTCAGTTACTGCAAAGTGTGATTTGGAGGGAATGTTGAGGTGCCTTAATGGTATACGCCGAAAGGCTTGTATATAGACTATATAACATGCGACAAGCTCCCCATAATACACGCATGAGAGGTGTCTGTGTATTGCACTCGCTATTATATAGCGCGTCAAAAAAGCAGGTCACCCTAGGGTTTGTGAATGGGGCGGATTAGAGGAGGGGCACTGCGTACAAGGAGACAAAATCAACACATTTTCTGCATATTTAACTGTCCATCAATCATCCCAAGCTGATGGGTGCTGTCTTACTTTTAGCTGCCTTTTCGTTCCTTCCAGCAGAATGGTACAAGCTTGTGTCAAGTGAATGTAGCTTGTTGTTTATATATGGAGTATAGGGACTTGGTCATTGCATGGTACTGACTCACGCTTATGGGGACTGAAATCAACTATTGATTTATAGGTTAGTAAACAAGCTCTGTTAGTGCACGTGCAAAAGTTCGCGCCCTCCCCTGTTTAGTCCGGCATCTGCCGACGTCTTACGGCAGCACGGAAGTTTGCCTCGTGAATGAAATAGATCGATGAGACTTGCACGTGCAGATATAATTGTGACTGATAGGGATGTCAATTTTTTGCTTGTTTAAAATGAACTCAGTGTGTAGTCAAAAATACATTTTTGCTAAGCCTCAGTATACAGTGTATGTGTATTTGAAGCTCAAATATTCATTAGTATTAAGTACGACGAAGATATACTGGATAGAATCTAAGCGTCAATTATTCATGTAAACGTTCGCTATAGCTGCGGCATCCAACTAAAAGTTGACCATTATGGGTTTTGTGTGGTATAACACTAAGGGCCGTTATTAAGTGAATGTCAAAAAGAGTGCATGTGTTTAAAAGACAAGATGTTAACATTTTTACCGACAGACCTTTTCGACCTGCTTGTTGCAGTTTTAAGGTTGTAATTTATGCATGAATTTGCATGAAGATTCTCGTGAATATCTTATATGTCAAATGTTATACGGTGTATTAATTACGTGTCGTTATCAAAGTAAGCGTACGAGTGATCCAAGTACAATCACCAGAGTATATGTGCAAAAAATGTTGTGGGAAAATGGGAATATTCACTTCAATATGTGTTTATTGTCTCAACACATTCTCAAAACTTACAGGTTTCTCTTCACGCTTTTCTCAAAATGATGCTATGTAGACGTCAAAGCGCCGTGTTACACATTAACCTTAGCTTAAGCCTGGCCCGCTCATAAAAAGCTGACCCCGCAGCGCACATGAAAACTCAAGGCATAAATAAATATAACAGGCTAATATTATGTTATAGGATCGTAAAGCATACCATGTAGTACATAAAGCCGAATTATTTTATTACCAAAAATTCTTTTCACGGACGGTGTGTGTGATTGACATTTCATGGATTGAACACTGCTGTACCTACTGACCTTTCTAAGTTCGGTTTGAAACGAATACAACACAAAATTATTCAGGGTAACACACATGAACCTTTCGATGGCTTGGTTTCACAATTAATCGTTCTATAATTGCTGACGTAGACCCTCGGAGCGCGTTAATATAATCGCGATTATTTATTCACATGACACAATTCAGTGATGAATATGGTCAAAATTTTTTTCATATTGGCAAGGTTTTACCCATGAGATAAAACTGGCCTATAGGAGCATATTATCATAGTCGTCGTATATTGCACGTCCGGCAGTCCAGGCCGTGCGTCTGTCCATCCATACACACAAAACTAAACTTGTGTTCTCTCCTACAAAGGGGGGCCTCCGTGGCTCAGTTGGTTAGCGCGCTAGCGCAGCGTGATGACCCAGGAGTCTCTCACCAATGCGGTCGATGTGAGCTCAAGTCCAGCTCATGCTGGCTTCCTCTCTGGCCGTATGTGGGAAGGTGTTTCAGCAGCCTGCGGATGGTCGTGGGTTTCCGCCCACCATAATGCTGGCCGCCGTCGTATAAGTGAAATAATCTTGAGTACGGCGTAAAACACCAGTCAAAAAAAAAAAAAAAAATCTCCTACAAAGGTCTTGTTTCATATTTAAACACTTCTATCTTCTGTTGAATTAAGACAAAGTTTTGGTGTGTGTTTTATTATTTTGTAACATAAACATATGTACTTCACATTTATTTAACACATGTTTTTCTTGACCTACAGATTTCTGTGTTGAATGAAACAACACAAGTTGTGGTGTTAGACTTCAACACAAGTGTTTTTGTGTGTATTGTTGTAAACACTTTTATGTCTTCAACGCTTATAGCTTCTATACCAAACACGCCATTTGCTTAGACAAGAAATTTATTCATTTCCGGTCTTTGGCTCATTTTTTTAGTCATTGGGGTTATTTACGTTCTATTTTGTGGCCGGATTTTAAGCGCGCTATTTCTAGAAGCAGTCAAGCAGTTTTCTGTTTAATTTTATTATATATAAACCTAAAATCATGTTTTTCATTGACCTAGGCCTTTTTTTCATTGGACCTGTGCCACCATGTCTATCTCATACAATATAATTAAAGACATATACCACAGAGAGTGGAACCAGGACAATGTGATAACTGACACATTGTCACAAGTAACAGGTGAAATGCGACTTCTTGTCAGTTTATCTCAGCCAGGGTTTTATTCTGACCATGTAAATGCATAAATTGTAGCAATTTACAGGCTCAAGCAGGGATTAAGCAGGGATGTTAACTGCAATTTGTTAACTGGTCTAGAATTACTCAAAACACTGTGTTGTCATCACATTTAAAACACAATCATGGGTTTAAGACGTGGTGGTGGTGGGGGGGGGTTAATTTATCTGAAGTAAGTGGTAGCTTTTTGAGGCGTGTAATATAAGAATTTGCCAGTGTAATGAACACTTCTTTCATTGATTTTCAAACGACTTGCAGATTTCGTATAGAGTTTTCGATTAAATCGCATTTTCGAAGCATCTGCACCTATTCCTACTTATATGCTTAAACATGCTTTTACCGATCATATTGAATGAAGGCCACCATTCAAGGACAAGATTGATCTGGAAGCATCTGTATATATATATATATGTATTCTTTGTGTGTATATATGTGTGTGTGTGTGTGTGTATGTATGAAATCAGCCCGTAGATGTTTATGTATTCAAATTCTGTGATCTTTTGTACATGATTCAAAAGGGCCAAGCCTAATCAATTTTTCTGCGATGAAAAGAGGTTGTAGGAGTTGTTCCCAATTCCTTGACCCATGAATAAAACTGGACCATTTTTGCATTTGGTGAAAGCATAAAATGTACACTGAGAAGTCCGTTATCTTGAATGTTCTCAGTGAACAGCCATCTATTTCAAAAGAAAGTAAAAGACGAGCAAAGACTTGTTAGCAACGGAGTTAAACGGCCCTGTTGTAGCAACAAATGATATAAATAACAGTAGAATGGTGGGGAAAGACGGAAGTTTTGCCCGCTCTAGGACACGTCAACTCCCATATCGTCTCTCAGAGTGATTTTTAGGTCGTCCCGCCTGGCTAGCCGTCAGTGGTTGTTCTTTATGGCAGGATAACGGGACTCCGCCTGGAAAACGGTTTATACCGTTAAATTCCCCGTTAATCCGCTGACCTTCTGTCAAGGTTCAGCAAGGGACACTCGAAACAATTTAGTCCCAAGTCTATAGAGAGAGGCAACCGTGGCGTTCGCATTGGTCACAGCCATCAAACGGGTTTATGTGACAGTTAAACGGTGGAAATGAGCCATGACAATTACCATAACAATCACGGTAACTTTACTGTTAGTTCGTCATGAAAAGTTGACAGCTTTACTTGCCCGTACATGTACTCGTAAATATAACCCGACATCCTACAACGGCCTATCATTAAACGATTTTTAATGTGAAGGTCAGAGATTTGACGGCTGGCAAGGGGCCAGCACGATTGCCTGAGAAATGGGCTTAATTTCCTAAAACCTGTTGAAGCTTTATCGTTAATTAGACATTAATGTTGTTCGTGTGACATTAAGGTGGCACTGCCTCCTAATCTCTGCCATTTACATCATAGTATATGCAAGTATCAAATTAACGATATAAGACTTCTTTGCGCGACTGAATTTTCAATTAAAACATAAAAACTGGGGTCTTAGAGTATAATGGAGTTTTACAGATAATGTCTGCATAAAGTTTAGAATGTTCTTTCCGTAGAAGGGATTATTATCATCCTTGTGAATGATTTGTTTGTGTTGGAAGTGTTTTCGACAGGAAGAGATCTGTTAAAAGATATGTTCCAGGTTTCAACTGGAGAATCGGAGGAAATTTCTCTAAAAAAAATATATCTTAAAGATACAATCTTTATAAGATAATACATAAGTCTAGCAAAACCGTGATAAAAGCCTGGATGCAGAACCCAGTGATATCAAGAGAACAAGCACGCTTATAAAACTTTGCATAAGGATCTTAGTGTTCGCAGAGTTTGGATCAACGCCGGATTTGAAACAAAATGCAGTAGAACGACCTTCACATTGACGCGCGAAGCCATGTCTATATGGGCTGTAGTTGCGCTTCTATTTCCTATCGTTCATTTTCTTAACACCACAGCAATTTTCATCTTTTTAACCTGGGGTTAAGATAGACGTCTATTTTAATGTTACATCCTGTTACCGAATTTCGAAACTTGAAAAAAAAGTAAATAAGATCGATAATGCTTGAAACTTGACAAATGATGAAGTTCATAATACTAATTCTCATTTTACAAACTATATCATATTTTTTCTTGAAAGAATATACGATTTATGCGTTCCAGTTTAGGAAGGATATGTATTCATCGAGTACAGAAGGACATGTGTTCATATGCAGCATCAGGCGTTCTCGTGCTGACCGACAATTGTTGAATGATCAAATAGTTAAACATTCATAAACTCTCTAAAAGAACTAGGATGCAGAACTAAAAGTATACGGATGTAAATCAATATTAGCTTGCTTCTAAAGACGATGCGTATACATTCCCCGAAGCCTTTGGTAAGGCGGAATATATCGTGGCGACAGTTAAAGGAAAACGAAATGCCATGCATCCGATAAGCGTATGATAATCCAGATCTCACTGTTTCGGCCGGGTCTTTAGGTCAGGAGGTTTTCCAGGTACCTGACAAAGGTCGGTGGTTTCCTCTGGTCACTCCGGTTTCCTCCACCCATGAATCTGACCGTCACCATATGTGCAAAAAACTGAGCATGATGAAAATCACCAATCAATCCATCTGTTAATCAATCGCGTGATAACTATTCCCCATAAATATTGTCTTATTCGTTTCATAATGAAATGTATTTACTTTGTGTTTAACAGGGTACTGAAGAATATTTCAATAGTCATTAGATGCCTGCTGTTAAGTTTATGGGTGAAAGAAAGCTGTCACCAGGGATCTGACTTAAAACCGCATCCAAAGTGGCGAGAGTTGGATTCGAGCCTGTGGACTCATTGTTTAGGGGCCGATCGACGGAGACGATATAAAATTAAGGTGTCTGTTGTATACCTTTGATACTTTGTTATACCTTAAATAGCTCAGCCTTTGATAGGTGAAACCCTTGTGTGATGGAGAGGCTCTAAACCAAACAAAGTTACATTCGACAGGCGTGGTACACCGGTAGTGAAGGGCATTGTTATGGTTGCGTGCAGGTATAAGTATACCACGTGGACACTGATGGAACCGAAGTCCGTTTTGACTTAGGTCAAAATTTACAATTCAGTTTTAGAATTTATTTTGAGGCTATGGGAACTAGAATGTAGACCACATTGTCAATGTTACCTTAAAAAACTGTGTTAACATTTCAACTTCCATTACCAAGAACTGATTACTGTGACGCGGTTTTAAACTTTGACTGAAGTCAGAAATGACTGTGTCGAATCGGTCCTTTAATGTCGCTATTTGGTATAATTATGTGTGCACGCAACACAAAGAGCGTTATTTAAAAATGGATCATGTAATGTACAGTTTTTCTGTTCAGTGATCCAATGAATGTGGGTCGATTTTTAGAACCCATCACGACATTTACATGTGTTGCCTGTAAAGTCTGAGAAAACAGAAAAATGAAGTAAGCCCGAGTTGAGACCAGCGAAAGCTATATCCAAAACTATAGTTATTTTTCATATTTTTATATTATTTTACTACTTGACGGAATGAAAGGCAGTCTAGTATTTGCATTCTATGTTGGATGAATTTGGTTTCATTGAATTCACACACATTTTCACCCGAAACTCCGAGGTTAACAACTACAATGGAACTGGAAGTCCAAAAAAAATGAATGAAAAAAAATGTGAATAACTCACTTCCATCCACTTTACTGCCATCTAACACTATTAATCTGGCCCAAGACCTCCACCAGAAAATACAAAACTTTGACTGCAGTTCACTTTAAGACTTCAAATGTTCCCATCAGTTGGTTGAAAAAAGATTTAACCTTCGGAACAAATCACTACCGTGTGGAAACAGATATGGGTTTATCAAACTGAGTATTCAGATAATGCCCTCTCGGAGATTCTGCATAGCTGCAATGCAGACGTTTGCAGTATAACGCGCGACAACGTTGTAGTAACGTAAGGTCAGGAGAATCCTACCCTTCATTTCTTAGCAATTCTTGCGAGTAAGTACATTGTCAAGCGTAAAATTCAACAATTGCACATTCTGATATGAAATGATCAGTAGATTAAAGAATGGATCAACGCTAAAAAAAAAACCTATTCAAAGAGAAGGGTCCAGCTGAAACTAAAAATGTGAAATATTCTTGAGCGTTTTAAGAAAAGGCATTCGTGTAACTATAAATGAAGCAAATCACTGAATTCTACAAACAGAAATTTTGTGGCACGTTGAGCGGGTAATTATTGTTATTTACACACAACATATCGTCTTTATTGTTTACTGACTGAAATGGATAATTGGTAAATATTTACTTTAACATCTATCTGAACAGATATCTTACTTACATCAACTGAGTTTTGAACTTGCAATATACTTCATTTTTACAAATTTCCTTTGGCTTTTACAACATGCTATCTTCCATATGTAAATCAATGTTGGCACGTTTTTTTACTTGTTGTTTGTCTGATCATATATTTCAGGTGTATATATTTGTACAGATATCGCTGATTGTTGGTGACTTTTTCCCACCTCTGTATAAACCAAGGTGAGCATGGTGTGAATAAGGGTTGATTACCCAGATTCCCGCCCCCCGATTGGGGGCATTTACCGTTGATGTATACACTAAACACCCTGTGTATAGTCTTCATGTACACTGTGTGCGGCCCTAAGCGCTCGCTGTGTAAACTCTGGGCGTTTTCCACTGGATGATACAATGTTTAGCCCCATTCACACAGGCTAATAAAGCAGGAAGATTAAGTGAAAATGAAGGGAGGATCGCGGTAAGGAGTGAATCCCCAGTGAGAGCCGGGACAATTGTTCCCTACCATAGAGCGTGGTCATCGGGTCGGATAATCGGTGGACAAAGAGGGTCGCTTGCTACCCTTGCACGACCATTTTCCAAGCAGGACTAATCGACTCTAATAACACTATAAACTAGCGTCCTGACAGAAAAGTGACTTCTTGCCAATTCTGCCTGCATACGTCCGCAACAGATAATATATTCCCCTTTCAAAGACTGCGGCCCCATGCTATATACCTCAGTTCCTTTTCGTTTTGTATATATAATCTGAATTTTGCATATACTACTACAAGTTCAACAAACGTTTGTGGCTGGTTTACTGGCTAGATGATCCCCATTATGTTAGAAAAAGCGTCTCTACATCAGCTCGAATGCGACTTTTTGTCCCGTCAAAGTAGTGTAAAGACCCTGTTCAATACCTTCGATGTCTCTCTATTCACAAGTGTCGAATTCATAACACGTTTCTTGAGATTGCAAGAATTTAAATTTCCTAATCCATTTGAAATTATGAACAGACAAAACTCCTTAAGTATGTCACAGATCCCGACACGTCGACGATTTGATTCAACCAATAGATGCGAGATTTCAATTTCACTGAAGATTTGCTCGGTCGAGTTTATTTTTGCCCTTTGGGGTATAGCTGGCAATATCATTTGCGAAATGAGCGTAATATTGTGAAATAAGCCAAGGCTGGAGTCGGGACGTATTTCAAGTGGCTCGGGAATGGGACATTGAATAACGTTTGCTTCTTGAAAGTGCTCCATACTTTTCAAGACCGTCTCGCTAAGCCCGCCCCGACCCTGTCACCCCTCTCATGTATTGACCGGATCAAACACACCTGTGGTCGGGTTCTCCACAGTTGAGTCAACCTTTTCAACGCCCCGCCATCCATCATCCATTCTATAGCCATAGTCATATTTGACTTGCGCTTTCAAGAACAGTCGGCCGTGTTCACATATAAGAAAGTAGAGTGGTTTTTGTGGGATCAGACAGCAGTTAAGTTGTGATAGGCCCACTGCACAGTGGCTGACCGGCACTGTGAACGGACGACCGGGCAAATAGTCTAACCGAGTCCAAGGGTGAGATGTTAATCATCAGGTACACTCACATTTAGCACTGAGTGTAAACCGAGAAGGTTGAAGTTGGCCCAGGTATTGCTGGATACGCGGATATACGCGGACGGACTGCTGCTCGCTTGAGAGGACCTCCGTGACGTGTGTCAGTGACTGAGAACGGGTTTGTGTAATCAACAGGTAAATACAGATGAGCAAGAAGCCTGGCTGCTGCCTGTCTCAGAGAACATAGTCACAGCGTCCCTGCCCGGGCAGCTCGTCATGGAGAAGTCCGCTCGACGACACGGGGTGGATGAACCCGCCGTCAATCTACTCAATTTTGTAGACATCGCTTCTAGTAACATTAAATTGGCCTTGGACAGACCCGCCAAATCTAAACGAAAGGTTAATCACAGGAAGTACTTACAGAAGCAGTTGAAACAATGTGGTAACACGCCATCAGACTCCGCGGAGTCCCCAACAACGGTGCTAACCGACACCAACAAGAGCGCTCTTAATCGACAAGGTTTGTGCTTCGTCAAAAGCAGCCGCAAAGAAACGTCTCAAGCAGGCCTTCAGCAGAGGTCACTTCAGGCATTGTTTGACCCTCGAACATTGCACGAAAAATGTTGCACGGACCCCGTGAGTAGATGCCAGTCGGGGGCCAATAAATTACCTCTCAGGAAGAGGAACCTTCCAGCCTCCTTCTTCACCGAACCCAGTCTTCACGTGAAAAGACGGTGTGACCCCACGGACAGAAACCCCGCTTACTTCCTGGAGCCCATAGAAGAGCTCCCACATACCCCGACGACAGCTTCTCTGCCGAGTTTCAATATCATGTACAACCAACAGCAGTCATACAAGAAACAGATGCAGAGCTCTGAAATAGACACTCGTGATTACGTGCAGTTTCCTTCGGAATCTCTCGAAGCTTTCCTCGAACATACTCAGTTTTCCGATCTGCTGTCACCCGTCTGTGGATCTGGGTGGCAAGAGGATACCGGTTCGCTAAACAGTAATTCTCCGTATGGTGCCACCGCCGAGCCCTGCAGCCCACTGTCGTCTTACTCTGACCATTCCGACCCTGTCACGTCCACCCCTCCCCTCCAAAACAACTCCACCGATTCCTCCTGGATGCCCTGCTACAGCTCCACTTCCCTGACAAACTGTAACGATGCTGTGTTCAGCAATCATGGAATCTCTCAAATAGACAATGGCTTCTTGGAATTCCAGACCCCAGATCCAAATTTCAATACGGATTACCTCAGGTGTAGTCAACTAGAGGACGGCAACCATAGGTATTGTGACAACACCACTCACGAACAAACACTTTTCAACAACGACAACAGCCGGGGTAATAATCTGCCGACTTTTCAGAATGTATTTTGTTCCAATGCTGCTTCTATCCACCGATATTCTACCTTGAATTCTCCCAACTGGCCAGACGACCCTCAGCAACAGATCTGCTTTTCATTTGCTTAGACTTTAATTGCTTTTTCGTGAATTTGTTCATGCTGCAGTATTATGTACGAACGAAGGCTCGTGCGAGATAATTAGAAGTGGTCCTTAGGAACCTGTGAGGCAAAGATTTGTATTGTATCCTGACAGCATAAGCCATATGAGCATTCTAGATCATGTATTACTTTGGTGAAGTATTATGCTAAACTTAACCCACATTGTCTAAATACCCAGTTGGCAATGATGAAAATAACAGACAGGCTTGTCTGTTGGGGGACAAATATAGTATGACATTTGTTGATAGAATTGTTCCGTTATGGTGACGTAAGTGTGGCTCACATGATTCAATACCGCTGACATCTCTTATTTTTACTTGCAGACAAAGTCCGTTTGAGAATGCTATGTCCTTTATTATTTTGACATGTTGCTGTTTTACAGCGAGCGAATTTTTAAATTTTTTTTTTGTCCTGTAATAACCTCTCAGATCTTTCAAGATGAACATATCGAGTGTGTAATATGTTTTGTAACGATTACTGGTTTAATTCAGTAGAATTGGTAATTATATCTCTGGATAAATGCATCTGAAGATGCAATATTAAGACGGTGAGAAGTATCTGCCCAATGAAATTACAGGTTCGGACCCAGCTCTCGCCATAGCTCAACTTTAGTCTGAAGATTTTTTGGTAGCTGGTGCAGGGCAGTGTTTTTTTAAACGGGACACTTTGGTTACCCCCACCTGCAAACCTAATTGTCGTCGTAAAAGTTAAAACTTCAAAAAGACGAAACAAATAAATTACATTTCCAGATAGTGTATATCTAGCTTAATTTAACGCTGTCACTCAGAAATGCTACTTATAATTCCAGATAATTTGAAATAACCGTCATTACCTAAGGCAATACACATTTTAAAAGCTAATATAATTGTTTGTGCAAACTTTTGTTGTTTTTGTGCTATATGTTTTTTGCATTTTTCATACGATGACCCATATATTTTTAGAAAAAAAGTTTTAGATGTTATCCTTTTATATAATATGTACATGTAGATGTTAAATGTTGAAACTAATGTATTTTTATGATAATTCCGTCCAGTCGTATTATACAAAACGCAATGAATATGAAGTGTTGCCAATGATAATAAATTAAAGTTCATATATTATAAATGTTTTTACTTAACCTTCTTGTTGGCTAAATTGCTGCCTGCATGATTCAGTTGTTGTTGTCCAGTGTCCAGATTTATATGCCTCCGTATGGCGTACCAGAGGACTGATTTCTCTTTGTGTTGCTACTGTTTAAAGATATCAGTTGTTTCTGTCGTTATAAAGCCACTTATCGTCTTCAGTTAAACGAACTCTAATTATAATTCACACCATATTTTAGGATATCAATTGAGATCGCTGTAGGCCTATTTTTTCTGATACAAGAGAATTCACACTATATACATATTATATTGCTTCTAGCACGTGTACAAGTTTTAACAATATTAACGTTCGATGTTGTCGAGATGTTGGTGGACCCGGACGAACGGAAATCTGCCGTCTTCGAAAAATTTGCCATTGCTATCACAATACACAAGAGTTAAGTATATCATAGCCACCAAACTTTCCCTAACATCTCCAGTGAAGCTTTTCTAAAATTTAAATGGTATTGTTCATCTGTAGGCGTTTTGCTCATATTTACTTAGCTAATAATCTTGGTCACGTAGGCCTATATTGTGCTGTATCGAACGCCCTCAGTATATTATAATGGGGAACCAGTAATAATGCTCATTCATTATCCTTGAGTGAAAGAAAGAGGTTTCTCGTCACCGGTAAAGTCAGATTAGGCGTCACACTATTTTGCAGTTTTGGTTTCATTTACTTCATTTAAATATATTTTCATACCGTGCCTCTTCCCCGCCCCCCCCCCCCCCCACCCCCCAATCCTATTTTGAGCTTTTCAATGCAAGTGGTGCATCTTTATTTCCATTTGTGTGGGGGTGGTTGTATGCGTGTGTTTGTGTATGGCATAATCTTGTGAGCAGTATACTTAAAAAAGTTTTTGATTAGGCGTCAAAGTCGAAAAAATCGCATACCAGCCGTCAACCCAAATGGACTTTCCACATCAGTAACCTTAAGACCAATTTCCAAAACAACATTCAACACAAGCCACCAAAGTGCTAAGAAAATAAATATTAAGTAAAAAATTCGGTAGGATTCATGCAAAGAGAAGCAGTCAGTATTTTTCAGTCATGATAAAAAGACTCCAGAAATGGCCCAGGCGAACGAGTTAAAAGAAAATGTATCGGAATCGTGTACCATGTTAGTATGTAAGTTGTCTTTAATCAAATCATGTATGTCAGCTGAGCTGTTTGGTGAAATTTGGTGAACACTTACTAAGCCTGTCGCGATCTGACTAATATTTGAGAATGTCACCTTTCTTATACACGCACATGTAAGTGCGTGTTTCCCTATAATCTTATCTAAAAAAAGGGACCGGGGCATATGTGTTGATAACACCTATCGCAGCATCCAGTATTCCTGTACATCCAAATGTGTTTTTTCCCCAATGTGTTTTCAAAATGTCAGTGGAGCACTGGAAGGTAACACACAAAATACAGATTAGGGGGCTGTAAAAGGGAAAAGAAAACTTTATTTATCAATTTAGTGAATGTTGGTATAGAAAACGCCAATTTACCTTCAGTTTAGTAAAATGTCAATAGATTAACTCCCGTTCTTAAGGGGTTATTTCCTGTCCGTCATAGACTGCGATCAGTAACGGTTCCAGCCACCTACCAAGTGGTCAAGGGGAGGCTCAGAGGAGTGGTCAAGCAACACCGGACAAAGTGTAGTTGTGGTCAAGTGGCCTACCCGCCCACACTAATTGTTACAAGTGGGCTCGATTGTTGGTCGAGGTAATGCTATATATTTGTCAATGTTTGTCAACTTGGCCGGAGCTGACCACCTCAGTGCTCCGGACCTAGCCCTAATGTCTGCCGCTCCACCCCTAAGCCCCCATCTGGTACGGGATTAACTTTTCTGTGGACCAACTTCAACACTTAACCGGTAAGAAGAACGCGTC
Organism: Liolophura sinensis; assembly: GCF_032854445.1. Classification (NCBI taxonomy): domain Eukaryota; kingdom Metazoa; phylum Mollusca; class Polyplacophora; order Chitonida; family Chitonidae; genus Liolophura; species Liolophura sinensis. Next base: position 36,983,402 of record NC_088302.1, on the reverse strand, counting down.
CTAAACGAAAAGATATTCTGTGATGTACAAGGCTATGAAAGACCAACAAGACTCGAAACTCCTATTAACATATAAACTTATGTCTCAACATATAACATGTTATGTCAGCACGCTGAATATGTGATCAGTAATTCATTGTGAAGTTGGCCATTAAAGTGTTGTTTTCACTCTGGCGTGAAAATGTGAAAAATGTATCCTCGGACGGAAAAAATAAAGATGTTCAACCAGAACCAGTTTATCCATTGTATATATTTTTGATGTATTTTTATATTTTTTTGTTTTATGCCGCTGTTTTCCGTTGTTATCAATTGGGACATTAAAATCTCACATGATGGAGATCAGATTTATGGATAGGGGAGATGAGCCAGAGTTTGAGGGAAACCAGAGCATCCCGCCAGGATTCTACAAAGGCTCGCGCTGAACACTGTAGCCGATGTTGAGAAAGCTGGATTAGAACTCGCTGTTCCATTGGTGAAGGTTGTAGTCTTCTACCGATAGGACTCATTAGACGACTCGGTAAAAAACACCCGTGTATTTGTTTATTCACGCTAAACCTTACAGGTATACGGAACAAATGTGACATTGTAATAATTATACAGGAGTTTAAATACTTTTACATATACTTTCTTGAATACGGCGTAAAACTCCAATCAAACAAATAAATAAATCTTACATATACAGTACATGGATGCAAGTGTTGACAGAAAATACCTGTTCTTAGATACCTGTATTGGTGAAACTCCCCACTTAGGTTGTGAGTCCGTTTAACGAACTCGTACATGAAATGCAGTTACAGCCATCAATAAGAAGGGTGACGTTTATACGGGACGTGTTTCTATAAACAACCTGCAGACGAAAACATCCGGGTGCCAGATTCACAAAACAGTGTACAACATTTTTTATCGTACATTTGTACTAAGATATTATTTGCACGTCACTATTACCATACCATTGTCCTATAGGCGCGATTATCATACATGACATCTTTGTGAAACTGTCCCCTGATCTCATGATCTCATTATTAATAATATGTATGCTGCGATGTAGGTAGAAAAAGGTCAATGTTGCATGGCGTAACACAACTCTGATACGTGCATGTATGTACATCAAGTTTTGTAAGCGTTAATTGCACAACTTATCGCAAGTATAGTGCAGGTATACTATATATTTATTACCATCCACAGGCTGCTGGAAAACGTTCCCACGTACGCCCACGAACTCACAGCGACCGCATAGGTGGGAGGCTCCTGCATGAGTCGTTGCTCCGCACTGGATATACTATGTACCATAACCGATTGATGGCGTTTGCTGGCATCAAATCTGAGTAGGTATGTAACAGTTTTATGGATGGAGGAAAGCGCCCACAGTGAAGACAAGATAAGAGGTTTTCAAACAGAATTAGAATGCATACTGCCACGTGAGCATCATCGACCACTTATCGGAGCGACGTCCCCTTGAACAAAAATAATTCCCCGTCTATGGCTGGATTTGAACTCACACCTCGACTGTCTTGATGGTTTAAAGGAAAGTACCTGAACAACTAGGTCTTGTGCAGATATATGTATAATGCTAAGCCAAAACCAGGGCATGCTGCCTTTCACTTCGGCCGTACTTGGGAAGGCCTGCCAGCAACCTGCGTTTCCCGGGTTTCCTCCCACCATAATGCAGCTCGCCGTACAAGTGAAACATTCTTGAGTACGGCGAGAAACACCAATTAAATAGATTAAGAAATAATCGAATCCAGATCGACTCCAAGTGTTAAGTTTATTCAGCACCAAGCACTAGTGTGACATAGCTTTTTTATGATTTTTGAACAAATATTTCATGAATTACAAGGAACCACGTGCCAAGCGGATGACTGTTATATCAGGGTTTCACAATAGCAGGGGTATATTTGCTTCCCACTCTATTCTTTTCTATGGCTGCCGGTGAATATTTTAAACCAATATGACAAAAGTTACCGTGACTCAAATCGGTAAAAACGTTAGATACATAAACATCTTGGTCAACTTCCAACTACTGATTTGAATATGTAGCCTGTGTTTTGTAAAACGACATATAGCCATCCATTCTACACAACGAAAACAGTTTATTCAACAAATCTGTTTTCACTGTTCAAAATCATTCTTGTTCGAAGAAAGTGTAGATAGGTAGTCGGGAAAGGGGCGGATATGGTTGGGGGTGGGGAGTTGGCGTATTTGCAACAACAATATTTCACTTCGGTGAATAAGAGCGCTTACACTTTTTCACTTTGCTTTCTGTTGCAGCGCACGTGCAGTTTGAATGCTAATAAGATATTTGTCGTTTTAAGGACTAAAATTCTGGTGCTGACTGAATAAAATACCTTAGTGACTCGCGTATAAGCCCCAAAGAAATTATCTTTTAGAAAACTACAAATGCATATATAACATTGTGAATAAGAGTTTGACCTGGCATACACCGGTATGGATAGGCTGATATGTGTACTTTATCACGTACCTGCAATATAATGAACACCCAAAGCGCATGACTCCGTAGCTCAGTTGGTTTATCGCGCTAGCGCAGCGTAATGATTCAGGAGCCTCTCACCAATGCAGTCGCTGTGAGTTCAAGTCCAGCTCATGCTGGCTTCCTCTCCGGCCGTACGTGGGAAGGTCTTGGTTTTCCCCCAGGCTCTGCCCGGTTTCTTCCCACCATAGTGCTGGCCGCCGTCGTATAAGTGGAATATTCTTGAGTACGGCGTAAAACACCAATCAAATAAATAAAATAAATAAAGCGCGTGACACAAAAGCAAATTATATTTCATTAGAAGCAACTACAGGATACAGGTGGGGCGATTGACAGAATAAAATGAATATGAAGGACATAAGATATTTATGGACAAAATCTGTAATGAATGGTTATAGGTTCCCCAGCCTCCATATCAGGGTAAGAAATGGACAAACGTACTTATCGTTTTCAGCTGTTTGTCTCCGAAGCGTGTGTGTTGTATTTTGGGTTCTATTAACATTTAATTCTGATCTTCTTATTAATTTGTTTGAACTTTTCAAACACTTAAATTTCACGACAATCAGTGTTAAGCTCAGTGTTAAAGACTGCATGCATGCTTCAAGTACAGTATCCAGTTCCCTTAAGCTCCGGTTTCATTTAGCTACAGCCTTATGTTTCACTGTTAGGCCTAGACATACCTTGTCTGGTTTCCCCGTTCCCACACACCTGACAATCGTCATACATTTAACGATGGTTAATTGTCCCGCTCTCACAGGGTGTGGGACCTTGGTGACAATTAGCGGTCGATGGCGTCTCCTGAAGGCCACTTGTGTTCCACCATTATGGCACGCAAGTCTCAACGTAACTAGTCGGAAAGCATTGTCTTGCCAAAGGTGACCGTTTCGGTGGCGTAATAGTTAGAACGTCCACCTCGAAAGTCGGGGAACCCGGCATTAAACCGGGTTGGGTTAGACGAAAGGCATTAAAATTCCCTTGTTCCTGCCCCACTTGGTGCTCAGCACTGAGGGGTTAGAGCAAGGAAACAGGACTGGTTGGTCCGGTGTTATATACTGTGACTGGATGGCGGCAGCACTTTGGCGGAGTGGACTGGCTCTGTCACAAGAAGACACAGTATATGTACACACATTCATTGACTCCTCGTCATCATATGACTGAAAAATTGTTAATTACGACGTTAAACCCCCTAGTGTACATACATACATATTCTTGCCAAATGTCGGGGGTAAAAATGTTTTACTCCGGACACTCTGCATGGTTTCCTTTACTCGTATGCTTATATACTTATATACATGTAAGGGAAAAATTCTTGAGCGTTGCATTCAGTCAGTCAATCAATCTATCATATCACCGATTTCTACGGAGCTATAATCTTCGTGACGGCGACAAACGCCATTGACGCAATTCACCACAAAAACAAGGTACAGACAGCATAAATGGATCGATAACAGTTAAGTCTATGTTTTATTTGGGACCAAGGCCATTTCTGAATTAATATAATACATTTTCAAAAGACTCATAAATTGGTTGATTAATTGGTGATTAATGTGCACTTTTCGACATGTTTACTTTCGATGAAACAAAAAACCTTATCTCAATCTTTGTTCTTTCGACTTTATTTAAAGAAATGTGTTTTTGTGTAATAGCTTCAGACGACACACGGAAAATGTGAAAAACGATACAGTTACGTCGAGCTCATGGATGGACCAGAGTTTCCCCATTGCATGCGTGCATGCTTGTACAGATGTCTGTCGGCAGTATAACTCTCATGGAAACGGTCACGAAAATGCCTTGCCTCTTGTTGCCAATGTTGATTTCAAGACGAATTTTTTTTCCTTTTTCTTTTTTCCCGAATAACGACTTAGGAGAGACCACCTTTTATTTATTTCTTTTGAACCATTAAATGCTTTCGATTTTCTCTCTAATTTGCCTGAAGGTGAATGAAATGCTAAACCTGTACATATCACCATACTGTACACTACATACTTGAACGAATTTCTTCTCCCTTTTTCTTTCTTCTTCCTGTAGCATTTAAACATCAAATGATTTTCTTTCTATGCCTAGTCGGATTCAATTGCTAAGATACGCGACGTACGGGTTCGATCCCAGCCACAGGCAATTTGTGAATTTTGCCCCTCTCATTGCGTGTTCGTGGGGCCTTGGTGACAACAAACACCAAAGGAGGCCATTTTATTCTTTATTTATTTGATTGGCGTTTTTCACCGTCTCAAGAATAGGATGCCATTGTGCATGCCATATGGTGGTGATTTGTCAAAGGTGATGTGCAAATCTGGCCATCCAAAGTGGGAAAATTCGATAAGAGCTTGTTAAAACTTGGAGGGTTACGCCTGGCACCCCGTTTCCCTTTATATTGATCTTCTTGTGCATGACGTTTAATGATAATAAAATAAGTAAATAAATGACTTCTGAAATACTTCAGCATTTCTGTCAATGACAAATGTAAACCTTGTAAATTGGATATATATCCACTCTTTACACACCTGGGTTCATTTGATATATTGTGCAAAAAAACACACCGATATGTTAACAATAGCCATTCTATATACAAGGAATTTGATATAGGTCAACTACCAATAAAATAACTCACTTGCTCCACTCTGTCAAGTACCAGTACACATAACCTACAGTCGCTCTTTACCAGTGATAAGTTTGGCCTATTATAGAACATACAAAGCTTTGGTCAATATTATAGCAGTATATAGTAACTATAGTAACGAAAGTAATATTTGTATGTAGTGCTTTTTCACCACGTAATACTTCAAGCTTCATATGTTCATTTTTTTTCTTTCTAATTGCGTGCTGGCTGCTACGTCAATGTTTTGAAAGAGCGGGGATGAAAAGCTTTTATTGCGCGCGTCATTCTGAGTATGTTCATTTTCTTATGAAACGATCATCGCCACAAACGTTCTCTTGTCGCGTTATTAGAAAACGATCGTTTGTATTGCCGGATTCTATTTATCCAGCGCAGAGAAAACGAGATCGAAAAGCCGTTATTAGCACACATAGGCCCTTTGAAATAAAAAATCTTGGTGCAGTATATGCATAGACATATTCTTAAGGAGATGAGCAGATGGGTTGGATGGGTACGGGTGAGAGGGGGATGTGTTCAATCGATATCGAGGTGAAATGGAGAATAACGGGTTCATCAACATTACATGTATTAGTGTCTCAGACGACTTTGGCTGTTATGCCAAGGTATGACTACTTTTGTGTTGTTTTGGTGAGGAAATATTTCATACGCTTTTAGTGGTAGAAATGTTCAAGCCCAAGAACCTATACATGCAAGTATACAGTTAGATTTCTTTTCATTTGTAGGCCACAAATTCGGGAAAACTTGATGTGTTTGCTTAGCATGCTGAAGAAAGAGATAAATCATCAATGGAAAAACACAAATAGTGCGTCATTTGGATAAGCTGTCCTTCCGTGCAGGTCTGACCTATCAAATGCAAGGTCGTGCGATTTGAATAACGGAACATGACGTGACTTACTCTCTCCATGACAGACCATTCGTATCTATCGTTTCTATGCTCCGTCGAAATACATGTGTGAAAAGTGTTAGCCAATGAACGCTCTTTACGAGCAAAATGTCTTGGCAAAGTACAACTTTTCTTTGGTCGAAGTGCATGGAGGTGTAATTATCTTTATAATTAGTCTTTATAATAATTAAAACCTAATCTGTATATAAACCCCGATTCGTCACGTCACAGTAACTTAACAGCAACAACATGTTACGGCTTACGATGGTATGATCGTCCCATTGGTCATTCTCGACTGAATATTAATTAACCATGCATCTGTATCAGATCTGGTATCTCTTTCAGCAATATGAGGAGAGTAGACGCGTGACTTCATTTCTATATGAGAAAGCAAAACGGCAAGGTAAATTGTCATGGTCGCCGTCTGAACAAATCCACTGTATGGTCTATTCAGTTTTATACCATCACAACACGAATCACTCGGATATCTGTACAAACCGAGTGTGCTCTTTTTGAGATTAAATCTCACGCATGTAGACACGCGTTGTTAGGTTTGTTTTCTTCACCTGATACACCCGGGCTTGGAGAATTTGTCAGGACCCGGATATTTGTATGTTGGTCCAATTATCATGAAGCCTTCGTGACGGCGATTCCCACGAATAAAACATGGCTGATTAATGACTGAACAGCAGTGCGTCTACATGATTCATCAGATAACCTGTCTCCAAATCCTCAAAACAGATGACCATATACCACTTTCTAACAAACAATTCCTTTTTCACAAAAAAATCTGTATTGCTCTAACGGAAGTTTTGCGTCTAGACATGACGCAGCCTCCTGTAGGCGACACATTTGTTTTTACAGTAGCAAGGTACGGCATCGGAGTCCAAAACAATCCCGCATGTTGAATGGTTCCAAGTGATCATGTGACACCTGTCGTAAGTCAAGCACCTGGCGCAGCAGTTAAAGAGGAACGCAGACATAAGTTGAATGGTATTGCTGTCTGGGTCGCAGTTATTTGTCCATGGCTTTAGGGTGAACTGTGCAAATGGGCTGATGGATGAATCTTGTTGAGCTGAGAGATAAATGTAAAGAAAACAATGTTAATTAAAATGTTAAACTTGAAGAGTAAACCTGAAAGAAAGAGCGAGGTTTGGGCTGATCAGCTCATTGAGTTTCTCGATTTGTTCTACTACGCCTTTTTCTCTTCCAAAATCTGTGTTCCTTTTTAACCATTTACGTCATGTATGATTTATTTATTTATTTGATTGGTTGTTTTACGCCGTACTCAAGAATATTTCACTTATACGACGGCGGCCAGCATTGTGGTGGGAGGAAACCCACGACCATCTGCAAGTTGCTGCAAGACCTTCTCACGTATAGCCGGAGAGGAAGACAGCACGAGCTGGACTTGAACTCACAGCGACCGCATTGGTAAGAGACTCCTGGGTCATTACGCTGCGCTAGCGCGCTAACCAACTGAGCCACGGAGGCCCCCGTCATGTAAGAGGCCACTTCAAGCTAGTATACGTCTGCTAGTGGATGTATATTCACCGTGTTGAATTAGATCACCACATTTTGAACAGTTGCAATCAAAGTGGAACTAAGATACAAATTTTATTATGGACAACTTACACAAAGCATGGTACACGGTTTGAATACTGATTCACTCATTTCGCCAAGAAATCTCATTTTCAACATCAAATTCTCTCCAAAATCATTGAAAACTGTCGACTGCATCTCTTTGCATGGTTCCGTCCTAATTTCGTACTTTATATACTTTTTTAGTTCTTTGATGGTTTGTGTTACACGTCGTTTTTGCAATTCGCCTTGCGATTATTGAAGGTCGGTCTACGAATGTCTGCTCCAATGCATGGATACATTTCTGCGTTGTTGTATTGGGAAAGTCACAACTGTGCATTCTGGTGTGCACTGCAAATTTCTAGTCATGCTGTTCATCAATGCCACATGATAAAATTACAAAATGTTGGTATAATAAACTAACGGGAATTTGCTCTATTTCTTTGCCCACGGGCGTTGCAGAGAAACCAGACTACATGGGTTTACGAATGCGGCAGGGCATTGCAAGTGAGTTAGAAGCCGCTTCAAAATAAATGTAAAGAAATTAAATCTGGAACACACAAAGAAACTACTGGTCTAGTGTCTTCAGCAGGGCGTTGCAGGGAGGCAGAGCTAATCATATGTCACACTGACACTGTGAATGAAATAGTTTCGCCAGATGTGTATGCATGAAACAATTATAACACCCACCTGCCTCTGTGACGTTTAATAAAATTCAATCATCGTTGCTACTTTTAAGGCATTTACATGAAAAACGTCAGAATAAAACCCTATGACTGACACAGGTAAACTGTGAAGAAGCCGGATTTCACCGTTTACGTGTGGCCAATCATTTGCCAATATCACACTCGTCGTTGCAATTATTTTACTCTGTTTATGATGTAGTGTTTTGTATCATACATTCTGCTATTATGTCATCACTGTAAAATTAACTTACAGCGCGGCCCAATGAAACAGGAGCTTCTCAACAATGCGGGAGTTGTGAGTTCAAGTTCAATGCATTCTGGCTTCCTCTCCGGCCGTACGTCTGGCAAAAACGTGCTGATGATCGTGGGTTTCCCCAGGGCTCTGCCCGGTTTCCTCCCACCATCGCCATCGTAGTACTTGAAATATTCTTGAGAACGCCGTAAAAACACCACGCAAATAAATAAAATAAATAAATAATAAAATTCATTTACCTTTCGTCTGACACACAAACGGATGTTTCTCCGAGCAGGGACGCGTATTCCATTTGTCGTCGTCTTCTGCTTGAATCAGAACACACTTCATCCTATCTAGATTGTTAGGTTCATCACCGTCCCAGTCAGATACTATCATGGCCGACCCATCTACCCAGTGGAAATCCAGCTCGGACTCGGATGTTTCCGGGACGCGAAGACCCATCCACATACGAGAGCTACAGGGCAAAGTTCTTATACAATACACTTTTGTTGACCACAACCATGCTCATTCATGTATTTATTTATTTATTTGGCAGGGAGAAAACAGGATGTAAGGGAATAACCATTGTGACATAAAATATGGAAGTATTTGACCAACAAATTACAACGTAAAGGATACATGGAGAATGCCCCTAAAACTGAGATTACTAGTATGTTTTTAAGAGGATGAAGAATATAATTATATTGAAAAAAAAAACCATCATGTTTGAAGCATACTTTATACTTAAATAGACCCTTTATTTTATGCTTAGTTTCTGTCAGTGGTCGGAAATTTTCGTAAATGACTTCATCGATGAACTTCCAGGGACCAGAGGCCGGTTTCATGAAGCTTACTTAGTGTTAAGTTGCCCTTAGCTAAGTGCACTTTATATCTCTACAACATAAGCTGCCATGGTAGTTAAGGGCTTATTGAGCTAAGTCAGCTTCATGAAACTCGCCCAGGCTTAGCGCCCCTCCTGCTCCAACTCCTCTACCCACCACACAGTTGTTGCGACGACTATTACCGTTAAGTCACAACTCAAGTCTACTTAATTCCCAGGCGGACCTTAACAAAACTGCTCTTCAGAACCATTTTACCCTCCAAGAACAAAGCTGACACGTTTTTTGTACTTTTACACTTTAGGGCACATCTTAAAATGCATGTTAGCAAATAAAAAACAAATGTTTCATGTGAGAAAATGCAGTTGTGAAAAATGACAAAATGTTATCTATTTATTTATTTCATTGGTGTTTAATGCCAAGAATTTTTGGAGGAAACTGTGCCCGGAACAAACCTGAGTGTCACACATGTATATATACGCGACATACTTGACACTTGACCCAAAGCGACTCTCGTTTACTCCGTCCATAGTATACAAGAGGCCCATAATACCCGTGAAAATATTCTTGGGCAACCACATTTCGCAGCAATCCCCCCAAAAAGTTAAGGCACATAGACTCACCTAATTTGGGCGCTCAGGAAATCTTGAAACTCCGTGATTTCTTCATTGCTCTGAATGACCACTAATTGTAGACCATTAGACTCACACGACGCCTTGCTCTCCGCCCAGTTCTGTGCTTGTGGATAGACCGTGTACATATGTGCGGTGCTGCGTGGTATCAGCGTCAGAAGAGAGACAAGCAGCTGCGTGATTTGCCTGGTGGAGAACATCGTTTACAGGAGCAGCGCGAGACTCACGCAAACTCAGCCAGCCTTAATCTCGCACCACGGTTGGACTTAATATACCGACACACACTAAAGCCGCAAAACACAGAGGTTGATGAAATTTTTAAATGATCCAGGCCAAAAAAAAACAACAACAACAGAATATTCATGAGTAACCAAGTCGTATAGTAGTTAGCACGATATTCATGCCTCGTTTGTTAACTCATAAACTTAATTTCTTAATTGAAAATATACACCGTTCAGTTCCACTGTTAATTTACCTGTTCAGCTTTTCAAAGCGTTCCGGTATACAACAACTGGGGCTGATATCAATATCCCAATCAGCTATGGAGCAGGAGTGATTTAAGGTTTCACCTTTCCCCTGATGTGTATATACAGCTGATATGCTTGCTTCAATCATGTTTCACTCACGAGAAGCCTTTTTAGCGGCAACTTCGAGACGTAATTGATTTGTGTCCGAGTATCGTATACCTTTGTGGATAGGCACGATATGCAGTGATGATCATGCAAATGTTTACATTGCCGTAAACCAGCTGAGGAAACAATTGGCCCCAGATTTTTTCTACATATGCATAGGATTCGATTTTTTTTTTCTCTCGCACAATAAAAGACCTGTCTGTCTGCATTAGCAGCTACAAACTGTATGTGTGAAATCGATATAAATGTTAACTTTGACTTTTATTACATATTTGCAATACCTCACACCCAGTTACTCGAACTCGAACTTCAACTTCTTAGCGAGATAAATAAGTCATTTTGAAAAATGCATGTACAGCCTTAGAAAAGGTTGTTCTTCCCATGAATTTGCTCTTTGATAAAGTCTCCTGAGCACAAGTCTGCATATACTGAGACCAATGGAATGTTAACTTGTGTATTCAATTTACTTTACCACGTAAATCTTGCATATTGTTTATGGAAGGAATCAATATACATGTATGCCGGACATGACATCGCCTTCCTCCCATGGAAGATACAAAATCGCTATTTGCATAATCAGCGAAGAGTAGATAATTGAATGAAGCCAGTTGACACACTGTGTGTGTTTCCATGAGCATGAAGGCTATATAGCTCGGAGCACCGATATGATATAATATGATACATGTAGGGTAAAGTTGTATAGTCGGTATTGGTTCATACGCTACATGTAGGGTACAGTTGTATAGTCGGTATTGGTTCATACGCTACATGTAGGGTACAGTTGTATAGTCGGTATTGGTTCATACGCTACATGTAGGGTACAGTTGTATAGTCGGTATTGGTTCATACGCTACATACAGGGTACAGTTGCATAGTCGGCATTGGTTAATACGCTACATGTAGGGTACAGTTGTATAGTCGGTATTGGTTCATACGCTACATGTAGGGTACAGTTGTATAGTCGGTATTGGTTCATACGCTACATGCAGGGTACATTTGCATAGTTGGCATTGGTCAATACGCTACATGCAGGCTACAGTTGTATAGTCGGCATTGGTTAATACGCTACATGTAATTTACAGTTGCTTAGTCGGCATTGAGCCATAAGGTAACATTAAGAGCACAGTATATATGTAAGCTTAGAAACGAAAACGTAACATATTCTGTCCAAGACCATCTTCCTGTCAGCAAGGCTGATGCTTACTACAGGCTTTGTTATGGTGTCTGACATAATAGCTAGCGGGATTAAGATGGTCCAATATGTAAAATGCATGATTTGTTTTCGGTGGGCTTTTATGTTCGCTATATACAACGTGCACATGCCGGCACTCAAGACATCATAATGCAGTCCACATCCTGGCAAGTCAATGTTAATTAATGTATAAACATTGCTCATTGCCTTAAAGCAATCACAAGATTGACCCAAGAATTATAAAATTGAAAATTGGCTTTTAAGGAGTATGTATAAGTTATAAGTCCAATCAAATTTAATAAATCTTTTCGATATATATTGTATTTGTGAATTTCAAGAACATTAGTGCTGTCGTTCTCCCATCAGGTCTAGCATGCATGGCATAACCACGTTGCACATGAAGTGCTAGAACATTTGGGCTCGCGGTCTCCCATCAGACCTAGCATGCATGGCACAACCATGCTGCACATGAAGTTTTAGAACATTTGGGCTCGCGGTCTCCAATCAGATCTAGTATGCATGGCACAACCATGCTCCACGTGAAGTTCTAGAACATTTCGGCTCGCGGTCTCCCATCAGATCTAGTATGCATGGCACAACCATGCTCCACTTGAAGTTCTAGAACATTTGGGCCCACGGTCTCCAATCAGATCTAGTATGCATGGCACAACCATGCTCCACCTGAAGTTCTAGAACATTTGGGCCCACGGTCTCCAATCAGATCTAGTATGCATGGCACAACCATGCTCCACTTGAAGTTCTAGAACATTTGGGCCCACAGTCTCCAATTAGATATAGTATGCATGGCGTAACCATTTGTGCTCTCCTTCTGTCATCAGATGTGTAGTAACTTGTGGCATAACCATGTTACACGTGAAGTCCTAGAACATTTGTGCTCTCGCTCTGCCATGAGATGAGTAGCAAATTGTGGTAGAACCATGCTGCACGTGAAGCTGTAGAACATTTGCGCTCTCGCTCTGCCATCAGATGTGTATTAATTTGTGGCAGAACCATGCTGCATGGGAAGTTCTAGAACATTTGTGTTCTCGCTCTGCCATTAGATGTGTAGTAACTTGTGGCAGAACCATGTTGCACGTGGAATTCTAAAACATTTGTACTCTCGTTCTGCCATGAGATGTGTAGTAACTTGTGGCATAACCATGCTCTCGCTCTGCCATCAGTTGTGTAGTAAATTGTGGCAGAACCATGCTGCATGGGAAGTTCTAGAACATTTGTGCTCTTGCTCTGCCATCAGGTGTGTAGTAACTTGTGGCAGAACCATGTTACATGTGAAGTTCCACAGCATTTTTGATCTCACTCTGTCATCAGATGAGTAGTAAATTGTGGCAGAACCATGTTGCACGTGAAGTTCTATAAGATTTGTGCTCTCGCTCTGCCATCAGATGTGTAATAACGTGTGGCATAACCATGCTCTCTCTCTGTCATCATATGTGTAGAAACTTGTGGCACAACCATGCTGCACGTGAAGTTCTAGAACATTTGTGCTCTCGCTCTGCCATCAGATGTGTAGTAAATTGTGGTATAACCATGCTACACGTGAAGTTCTAAAACATTTGTGCTATCGCTCTGCCATCAGATGTGTAGTAAATTGTGGCAGAACCATGTTGCACGTGGAATTCTAAAACATTTGTACTCTCGTTCTGCCATGAGATGTGTAGTAACTTGTGGCATAACCATGCTCTCGCTCTGCCATCAGTTGTGTAGTAAATTGTGGCAGAACCATGCTGCATGGGAAGTTCTAGAACATTTGTGCTCTCGCTCTGCCACCAGATGTGTAGTAACTTGTGGCAGAACCATGTTGCACGTGGAGTTCTAAAACATATCTACTCTCGTTCTGCCATGAGATGTGTAGTAACTTGTGACATAACCGTGTTGCACGTGAAGTTCTAGAACATTGTGTTTTCGCTCTGCCATCAGTTGTGTAGTAAATTGTGGCAGAACCATGCTGCACGCGAAGTTCTAAAACATTTGTGCTCTTGGTCTGCCATCAGATGTGTAGTAACTTGTGGCATAACCGTGTTGCACGTGAAGTTCTAAAACATTTGTGCTCTCACTCTGCCATCAGTTGTGTAGTACATTGTGGCAGAACCATGCTGCATGGGAAGTTCTAGAACATTTGTGCTCTCGCTCTGCCATCAGTTGTGTAGTAAATTGTGGCAGAACCAAGTTGCACGTGAAGTTCTAGAACACCTGGGCTCTTGCTCACCAGTCAGAGGCCTGTTTTACGAAGCAGTCGCAAATTGCGCCTGGCGTATTATCCATGGCAACATATACTGAAGAGAAGCTTGGCGAAGTGCTGCGACAGCTTTGTAAAACAGGCCCCAGGTGTACATAGTAAAACGTGACATAACCATGTTGCACGTTAATATTCGCGCACATCATGCCTTGCATAATTACAGCTTTCTCATAGAGGTACTACATACAATCTTGTCAGGCCCACCGATGGTGAAATAAGGGGGTTACATTTTTAGTATTGTACCGCCTACATACATATAGGCCCTGCAAGACAACGGCGTTTAGATAAACGGCAAAACTAACTATTAACAATTCAAAGGACGTACATGTACATGTAGTTCCGAGCTGTAAGTCATTGTTTCTGTTTTTAGACAAATATAGTCCATTTCACCGGCAGTACATATTTCACTTACTGTACATGTAGTTTGCTGTCCCTATTTGACATATTCCATAGTTTGGACAAGGCATTGATCTTACATTCATGGTGCCGGTGCTATCATGGCAACATCAGGCACTTGGCCCAGAGATGCATCCTGCTCACTACGCGGTAACTTACACTGGTCTATGCATGTCAGAGGCTGCTTTTCTCTGGATCTTTCTCTTTTTCTCTCTAGTGCACGTATGAAATGCACTCTAGGCCATTCTATCAAACGCTTTCAGTTTATTAAAGGTGCCTTAAACTCTACAAAGAGTAGTCATAGGTAAAATATGGACGGAGTGTCTAGGATCTCTGTCATCCCGCTTCATAATAGTGTGTAATTCTGTGTAATGTGGACCACATGGTCATCGTTTTGGCTTAGATCGTATTGGACATACCAACAGTTGCAATCGAAGTGCAACTGAGATACATATTTTGATCATCAACAACTTAGGAGCTAGCACTGTACACGATTACTGGCTTAATTCGTTATCCTGAAACATTCCTTGTGTCTTTCTGTAATCACTGAAAAACGTTGACAGCTTCACTTTGCACGACCCTGTCCTAATTTCTAACTTCATATACTTAATTAGTTCCTTACTTTGTGGTTGGCGTTGAACGTTGATTTAGAAATTGGTCTTGCGATTATTGACCCGAAACGTCCATCCGGTTGACCGTATACGAATATCTGTTTTAATGATCAGATGCAACTTCTGGCCAATTTAAGCCAGTCCTTCAAACAGACTCAAGCGAACAGATAAGGTTTTTAAATGTAGCCCTTGGCACTTTGAACTGGATATAACTGACAGGAAAAGATATTTGGTTATGACATTTTCTGGGAAATGACAATTTATTCCAAGAGTACAACACTGATTCCTGGAGGCTAGTTCAGGCTGATTGGCACCAAGGAAAATAAATTAATTGGTGAAGAATTGAGAAAAATGCATTTCATTTCATCAACTGTACTGGATGCTCCCTCGCAATACTTCAAATACAAGAAATTATTGCAAACAGCTTTCTCTTTTAGACACAAATGGGAAAACAAGCCACTGGTAGCAGAATTAACATATTATTTTTAGATACGACAGCCATACATAAACTAAGGAAGTAAATGGTAGTTTGACGAAATTTTATAGTATAACAAGTTACAATGTGTGAATATTAACTCAATTTACTAAATAAATCTAATGAATATTAATCTAATCTCTATATGCGTTGGGCTTCCCTGTTCCTGGCTACAAGGACTTACTTTTGTTAATGCATAATACCTGCGCTCTTACACAGGCTGGTATATGTCAATCTTATATACGTGCACAGAATACTGAAGTAAAACACTTTCTTCCTCGAAAACCCATGCAAATATTCTGAATGTACATGTGTAATGAAGAAGATGGATTACTCAACATAGTACAGATAAACTATAGGGAGCACAAAAAAAATAACTGTTTTACATTTGGCAACAATCTTTACTTTAGCATTGGTTTTCATTTTGCAAGTACAATACAATATGTAATGATATCATAAAGAACATATTAGAAAGTTTACTTTAATACTACATTCATTTTTCCAGTGTATTCATTATTTCATTATTATATCACAACAACGAAACACACATTTTGCCCATGAAAATGAAACAAAGTGACAGCTTCTGTGAACTGTGGCTGGTAACAAAGCTGAAAGTATAACAGGCAGAAGAAATACATACAACAGTATATCAGTCAAGTTACCAGATATAACTAATCTTATAAATATCAGTCTATTTATACGTATGCTGCATATCCAACAACATACACCACACCACTAGCATATTGTAATGTACAAACAAGACCAGTGCACTGTACAGACATACAGATATATATATAGTATATATATATGTATATATACAGCTACGTAGTGAGAATACAAAGGGGCCCTTAGGCACATGGGGAACACGGTTCAACCAACATACATCACAGTTAGTACAAAATAGTATAAAACAGTATAAAACACTTAGTCAGGTATTTTGTGTTATGATATGGATTCTGGATTTTAAAGCCATGTAGAGGAAAATAGTGTCCCTGTAAGAGTTCCTATAAGATCTCCCTGTGAAAATCTTCAGCTTTTTTCATGTCGGAGGTAAACTTATGGGAGACTCATAGCAGAGCCCATCAAAGAGCCCCATCACTTTGCCTGTTTGTCCCTCCAGCTACCAGGTGGTCCTAATCTTTAACATACAAAATGTGATTTAGAACCCTAGCGCCATCTGTTAGCTGAGGGGCCATACAGGCAAAGTGACAGGACTTGTCAACTGATAGGTTCTGTTCATAAAGATGTGGGGAAATTTACCTCCCATTTTGAAGAACGCAAAAAGCCAGATTAATAACATTTGAATTACATTCCTGTACATAATTATCCCAACACACATGCATCCTTTGGCAAGCACATCACATATATGAAACATATAAGAGTATGAAGAAGTACATGTAGATGATGAAGGCTATGAAGGCTACTGCAAACAGGATGTAACCTTACTACAGGTATATTTTCCTTCGCATGGCCGATTATATTCTAGAGCTCATGCAGTAAACGAAGAATGGACAAGAAAGGAGCAACTTGGCCCGTGTCTTTAATTGAACTGAATATGATGCATAGGTATGTACCATACTGAACAATATGTAATTAAATAAGTAAATGTTTCAACTGAATCTCCAATTAATGGTTTCGCGCATACTGCCTGCAAGAAATGCTGACATGTTTGCCTTTACCCAGATGCATGGCAAGCTCCGTTCACCAACAACCCTCCAAAGAAGAACTGTTTTACACACAAAATTCACAGTAGCATCAAAACGTACACGAACATCTGACAGTAGAACAACATGCATTGATGTATCAAAAACTACAACTATGCTAGACATCTTAACGGTTTTTGCAATGCAATTTTTACGGAGAAGTTAAATATTTTGTTGGCCCAGTCATTATTGATATTTTTATTACTGTACTCTGCATACATATGTAAATGACCCACATGTATATATACCCTATATCAATATATACAATGAATTAACTGTCTTGGAGGAAACAAACCACGACCAAAATATACATATACAACTACATGTTAAATGTCCATGTAAACATTAAATCCTTGATCATAACAAAAGCTCTTGAGATTCCTTCAACAGAACATTAAGGTTAATTGAATGCAGCCACCCATTTTGCTGTTCAACCATTCACAAAGTTCTTATCACTCTCATTTAAAGACATCGCAAAACTGGCTGATTTCAACACATCATGGTCTCTTCGCAAATATTCCTTTCTGACATACTTCCCACAAGCCTTTGCCGTCACCTTTGAACGTCTCTTCAAGATCCTTGCACTTTTATAGTAAAAGTCAGTTCCAATATTTCAACTAAGTTCATGTCCCTGCACACATTTCTACCTCTGTGGGCTTGTCTCAAAGATCACCTAGCATTTCCATTTATCAAAACACTTAGAAATGTGTAATTCCATCCAAGCATTTGGTCATTTCACTGTCTCAATCATGTTACTAGCCCTGAGTTTTCATGCAGACATTTATGGTGTAACTACATATACATCTATGAAAACGAAAACATTCGCAAAGAAACTTCAATCATCACATTTATCATGGTCTGCCAAAAGTCTTGCTGGCTTGAATATGCACAGTTGAGTAAGGCTTGCCACTGGAATGAAGAGGTCCATCTCTGAACTGGACCGTCTTGCAATCCAAGCTGACCTTGCAATCCAACAAGACTCTTTGCTTTTCTTGCAACTTTCTGAGTAGGCTTGCCTCTGGAATGAAGCGCGGTTCATCTAGGAACTGGACCATCAGGACCATCTGGCAATACAAGCCTATCTTCTCGCAATTCAAGCTGACATTCTCGCAATTCAAGCTGACATTCTCGCAATTCAAGCTGACCTATTTTAGTCACACTATATCTCCTGCAGAATTTTTACCCTCAGACCAGTTCTAACATAAGTCAATTTTTCAGTCTACATTGGACAGAGGATGCTGAAGATCTCAGTGAAATGTAGAACCAAGACAACACACCGCAACCAAACAACATCCATGGAAATCCAAAAGCAAATGAGCTTTCCTACTCTCTCAAGACAATATGGATCATGGAAGGTATGTAACGGACTCTATCTGCAATCAGTCATTTGTTCAGTCAGTCAATCTTCAAAATGCAAGACTTCTGCTTCTGTGTGTGGATTGGTCACCCAGTGTCAGTTTATAAACTCCACATAATTCTGGGGAATTAGTCCAGTTTTTCCACCTAAAGAACCCTCTAACCAGCCAGGTTCTTTTGACGATCGGACTGAGGATAAAACCAGAAACGTAACAACAATTAGCATCACACAGCAACTAAATTTAATACCACTACATGTATGATAAAACAGAAACACACAAGGTACATGTAATTTAGGTATACTGAGTATGTATTCACAGTCGCTCTTTAGATAAATGTACATACACAATACGTATTGCCATCCAATTTATTATATGCACAACAGTTACACTTATATTTTTTCTTATTTATTTGATTGTTGTTCAACACCATACTCAAAAATTTTTCACATGTATGATGGCAGCCAGCTTGGGCAGAGGCAGCCAGATTGCCTGGAGTGAGTGAGCCAGTGCTTGGGGTTTAACGTTGTATTTAACAATTTTTGACATCATTTGACGACGAAGGAATCCTTAGAATGCATGTTATGTGCCTCCTTGTTGCAGGACAGATTTCCACCGCTATTTTATCTAATGCTGCTTCCCTGAGATGCCTTACCGAATGCAAGTAACCCGCCCCGCCCGAGCCATTGCACTGATACAGGTCAACCAGTAAGTGCATTATCGCTTTCATGCTGAACGCCAAGCGAGGAAACTCCAACTTCCTCTTTTAAAGTCTTACGTCTGACTCGACCCAGGACTGACCCTGGATCTACCGCTCCCAAAGTAGACACTCTACCAACTGTGCTAGCGGGGCCAGTCAGATTGCTTGAGTAAATAATCTTCTGACCGGTTACTGACAAACTTTCCCACATTCGACATGCGTCCTAGTGGTGGAAGGCAAGGTGTCTAAAGCAAACTTCATGTGTGACCACACAGGAGTGCCAAAGTCTGGCTTTTGGCACTAAGACCCCCGAGAATGGAATGGAGCATAATGATCAGCCTTGGGCCATCACTTAATTGACAGGAAATCACCTTAATCACTTGGCCAATACTCTCTCCCAGTACTCAATTATACATGTATGTTAGCTGTGCTGTAGTTTCCTACTTAAATTAACTTACCATTAGTAATAATTTGGTTTGGTTCAAAGGACAGTTCAGACTCATTCTCAGCATCACAGGAATACAGGGTTCTCACAGAACTGAAAGTGCAATGGTCAAAAGTACAAGTGCTGAAGTATAATTTAATACACACACATCAAGAAGTAGGATGTCAGGCTTTTACAACATTTTTGAAAATGTGAAAAATACACATACATTGTAAATTTAAAGATTTGATGAAAAGTTACACATTTTTACAGACCTAACACCAGGTGAAATACAGTAGTCAGAAACTAACAAGAATTTTTTTTTTTTACAAGACAAGCAAAGTTTATGAAATTTATAAAAACAAAAATGGCCATCACATCAATATCAGTAAAATCAGGTCTGGTAAGGTAATTCCCTACACTAATCTAACGCTGACTATATCTGAGGAAAGAATATGAGGCAAAGGTAGCTGATTAATCCGGCAGACTGGGAACGGGTGTTTCTTCAGATCTAGTCAGTGAGTGTGTGGAGTGGCTACTTGGTCAGACTTGATCATAACTGATACTGGTCATCTCTTCTCACTGACCGTCTTGGTTTGGAGGAACTGCTACTGCTGGACAAACTGCTGGCCACACTTCCTGTCATACTGGTCACTGAGGATGTCCTATAGGGCAGAAAGACAGCCACCTGCATATCTACATGTACATTTATACTGAATTCTTGTATACATACATAATAAGCCGATGATATTAGTGGATAAACTTAGCTGCAAGTAATCAGACAACTGAAGATGCTATAAAATATTGCTTTTCTGTTGACTTCCTCTCACCAGTGGAAAGACTAAGACAGGGATTATTTATTACCTCAATAATTAAATACATTTATGTACTCTAATCTATGATATTTATATGATGACTTTCTGAGTCAATTTTTTTTAAGAAAAAGCTATGCACATGAGGATACTAATTAGTTTAGCAACAACGTTTCACCTAGTTTTAAGAACACTTTGCTGTGGAATCCTCCTTTAATCTGTACAGCTTTTTTCATTTACTGTCTCAAATCAAAATCTGAAATGCCTCACAACACCTTACAAAACACAGCTATCAAACTATGAAGTCTTTTTTTTATATATAAAATGATAGATAACCGATGGAACAGGAAGTGAAGTCACTATATGTGCATGAAGTATAAATGAGAAGATATCACAAGACATTACACCACTCTCAGGACAATACTAGGTCAAGGACAACAGATTAATGACTGACAGAGTGACAGGTGTACCAAGATAATTCACAGATCACGGTACATGTATATATGCAAATGAGAAAATGCAAAAGCGTGTAATAATGATATGCAAATTTTTCTGAAACTACTTGACTGTACCAAGAAAGATAGGCATATCATTTAATTTTTAGGAAGAAATTTATGTTCAACAATATAAAACTGCTTCTATTCTTCTCTTTGATTTTGAACATATTATGCCCAAAGAGGCTATAGATCTACAGCAAGACAGATGCTGGGGATTACATGTACACTGGGTTTCATGGGTAAGCAAGTGGTTGGTACAAGTTTAAACCTATCATAAGCAAGATACACAGATTCTTTCAAGATTCCAAGTTTTGTCAAAACAATTCATTATGTTATTTTTCCACAGAAACGAGGTAAGAAACGAGCGAGAATAATGTACAGTATGACAGGACATACATGTATGGCAATAGTGAAATTCATCATGCACTTATACAGCAAAATGAGACATTGTGTAAAGACAGACTGGTAGGACAAGGTTTTGGAAGGTTAGACATGTTAAACTGCTCACATGGACTGTGTTATAGAGCCATTAGATGGACGTTTCTTCGCACTTGAACTGCTACGAAAAGGAACAACACTCAGGTCATGAAACAGCAAAAGCCTTAGTTCTAGTCGTGCAATCTCTCTAAGCAGATCATTCCAAATTATGGCAAAGGTATGTGGATGATGATCGAAAAATACACATCTGAATGAGTCCTATACTACACATAAAGGATGAGACATGAACACATGTATAGAATCTTAATAATGTTTGACATCATAATTTAATACACATGTAACACTCATTACACATGACATGTCAAACATTATATATACATGTATACTTTTATATATGTACAACAATATCGTTAAATGCTAATTAACGTTAACATCCTCTTTGTACATATAACACCATCTTTACGTGTATAACATCTTCATCACACATATAACACCCTAACTGCATGTGTAATATTAACCCCATTACTAGAATAACACCTTCATTACATGTATAACACCCTGATTATAATACCACACGTACACCTGTAAGTACAGCTTGGTTTACAGCACCCACCATGACATTACAGTTAAACACAAGAGAACTGAGACATTACTTATTATCAATAATCAAGTCAAGGTTAACCCATAAATGACATATGAAAGGTGCATATAATCATCGGGGGGGTTGAGGGTGGGGAGGGGCTGTAGGGGAAGCTTTGATGTATTTATTTATTTGATTGGTGTTTTACGTCGTATTCAAGGATATTTCACTTATACGATGGCGGCCAGCATTATGGTGGGAGGAAACCGGGCAAAGCCCGGGGGAAACCCAGGACCATCTGCAGGCTGCTGGCAGACCTTCCCACATACAAGCTTTGATGTATGTATTATCAATAATCAAGTCATGGTTAACCCATTAATGACATTTGAAGGTGCATTTGATCATCAGAGGGTGGGTAGAGGGTAAGCTTTGATGTATGCCTAAAAAAAAAATCAAGACACACAGATACTTACAATGCTGCATGATCAGCGTTGTTGAACATACTGACACGGTTTGCTGTAAAGAGAGAATTAAATACGATACAAAAGCTCTGCTACTATAAGTATAAGCCTTACAATAAGTTGGTACAACTGTAAAACCAGTCAAGAACAAATAAGGTACATAGAAGAGAAAACGCATTTTTCATGGGTCTACTTGGTTGAAAACTGTGTTAGGATCTACATCGAAACTAAGGAGCTGATACTTGTATGAATTTCATCTGTTCTTCTATAAACAATCAGATCTGAAATGATTCAAAAACAAGTATGGTAGAGAAGAGTATGTATGCAGATTTTGTACATGTACAATTCTACACTAAGTAACTAGCTAATTGCTTTTCAGGAAAGGAAGTCTTGCATAAGGTATATATCTTATATAGTGATTACAGGTACATCAAAAAAGTATTGCAACTATTATATTTTGTTCACTAATATTGACACAAAGTTAACACAAATATTGGAGACTTGTGTGAAGTACTGTATTTGCCCTAAGAATTCCACCTAAATAACGGCATTTTGAGGTGGCATATAAATGCCATAATAAACATATCACTTTAGCTTCTTACATTCCCCAATAGAACAGCATTTTGTCCTTCAAATAATCCTCAAAACATCAAAAAAACTCTAAAAATCAGATAAAATTAGTAATGGCCAAGGTTGATATTCCAGGTCAAATACAGTATTTTGTAGATATTTTAGACACGTTGTCAATTCCCACAAGCTGAAGCAAAGTATCCACTTCTCCGCTTCCACACCACCTTTACCTTGAAAGCACACAGACTTTTAATACCACCCAGTGAAAATGTGTTCTTCAGATGCCATTCTGTGCGTATTAAAACATACTGTACATGTATAAAACACACTTCCTGTTGACCTTCTGATCTTACTTTATATAGATGTAGGCCTGGTTATAACTCACATCAGTACTTTTACTTGTGTTAATGTTCTGTCAGCATCTCACAAACTGAAGCCTTAGTTGCTCATTGCAAAATCCTTACAAAACACGGTCTGTAAATGCAGACAAATAATGACCTACATGTATGTTCCATGTTCTGTTTCCCAGTAGCAGAGCAGTGATTTTCCTCTGGCCTCAACATTTACTCACCGAAATACAACTATTATCTGGGTAACTTTGTATATAATATTACCACTAAAGATCTACAAGATAATCACAGTTATCTACTTTATATTAACAGACCAATGATCCAGAAGCCTCTCACCAATGCAGTCAACTTCACCAATATGAAATATTCTAGAGTATGGTGTAAAACACCAATTACATCAATAAATAAATATACTAAACGACCATAACTTGACTATATGATCATTATTTAGGATGACTACTACTTGCTGGGCTTCTGATACTGTTACTTTATAACACTTTTTACATTGTAAATGACAAGACCATAGCTTTAGGTGAAGTATAAGCTGGACTGAAATCAGTCAGATTTCTACAATGTTGTACAGGGTGAAGCCCTTTAAAACACACACACACAAAAAAAAAGCCCCAAAAAACCCCTTTCATCTTTGAGGCCATACTTATTCCACTTTCTTCACTAACAATCAATCACCAAACAGTAGCTGGTTTGTACAGGTTACCCACCAACACACTTTAATACAATGACTCACCAACTTACATCAGAAATCACATTGAGAAATACACAACGAGGCAGAATGTACCTGCAAGTGTACGAATGATTCTTAACTTGGGTTCAATCAAATGGAGACGGCATGATTCCCCCCCCCCCCCCCCCCCCCCAAAAAAAGAAAACAAAATAAGAACAAAGCTTTCTGTACGACATTTGAATTTGATGAAAGATCATGATAAATAACCTGAAGCTACCAAAGAGCTCACCTGTAGGACACACCTGAATGCAGTACCCTTAATAGGCAATAACAGAGACAATACCCTTATGATTTACCTTAACACGCTGATTTCAAGGCATGTATTTAAAAAGAGAGGCTACATCGTTAAAACTTGTAATTAAACATCAACACAGATCATCAATGAGTGAACATCCCCCTCACATTATAGTTCTTTACATGAACGCAACAAGCTGAGCCTAATACATGCAGTGCTTTTTCAGATATCACCCTTAACACTGCTTTAGATGTATAAAAAAAAAAATAAAGAAAAAAAAAGAAAAAAAAAAACAAAAATCATCTGAAATCTATAAATATCTGATACATCAGCTGCCGAAGAACATCCAGTGATGTACAGCTACATGTACAATGTATACCCATCCATAAAGCTTTCACAAAAATACTTCACTGATTTGGTTTCTCTTGATCTTTACTCATCTACCTAATATCTTTTTTTCTAGCATCACATACACGGTTTAGATCATAATATCTTAGCAACCTTAGAAGCATCTGGTGTAATATTCTACACATTTATCATGCAACAGAACTGCCTGGGGCACTGAGTAATCTTGTTGATTTAGAGTTACAACAGAAAGACAGAGTCGTTTGGAATACATGTTCAAACAGTCAAAATGTAATAGTAGTATAACACCTGGGGATACCACATTGTTGATGCATGTGATTAGGCAGAGATTCTAGTGGTGAAAAAGAGATCACATCAGATTTTGAACCAGTACCCTTAGGAGCCCTAATTACCTCTACAATAGGTTATTAAGTAGTTTATGTATATGTATAATAAAAGTATTTTAAAAAAAAAACAGAATTGGATGGATTGCAGCATTTTCTACAAATATGTGTAATACCCATCAGAAAGAGCATACATTTTTCTGTTTCCATTTCTCCGTGAAGACAGTTTATGTGTCACAAACTCCTTGTAGTTCACGGACATGTACAAGACAGAACTTGTTTTTCTGTTTGCTTGTTGTTTAGTATTGCTTTCAACATAATATAAGTCACGTTACAACACAGTGTCTCCTTGTAGACAGGCCAGTCACAGTCTCCATATACATGCACTGTGCTGCTTCACTGGATGCCATGCCAAAGACACCAGACACAACAAGCACTCTGTCATAGTACAGCAACACCTGGTTGTCCAGAACATGAACCTGGCCTATCCCTGTCTAAAAGGGATAGGCATCTGGCATAAATGTGTAATAGGATAACCAAGTCAAAGGGTGGGGATACCTCACATAAACAAACAGGTGACAACATCTTTAACCAGATATTTCTTACAACATGACAAAGCTCAAGGCATTGTACATGGCAACAACACCTCATGCATTTTATTTTTCTTGAAGGGGCTGGGACGGAGAGGGGGTGGAGTAGGTATGTCATCTACTTGACTGATTTTTACTGTAAAAGATTGCACTATAAAGTGAAATAATTTAGAATTACCATATCAAATTACTACAACACGACCACTACCAAGGGCAAAAGGTGATGCACAATTTAATAGTAAGAAAATTACAAAAAACAAGTTATCGCCAAGGAAAAGTTAATGATTGGAATGTCACATTAAAACAATGGACAACTGTACAGCAACTCCTACTTATCAGTAACATCGCTTTAGACAAGTAAATCACTTCAATATGTGTCATAATCTAGATGTTAAGCAAAAGCCTAGAAGCACCAAGCTAGTTTCAACATGTTCTTCTTATGAAACATGTTGTTGCTAGCCTTGCAAATTTGAGTTAGTGGCTTCTGCGTGTTAAAATCTGCTAATCCAGTTCCCAGGTAAATCAAATGTATGCAAATATATGTATTACTGCCAACTTCCAGTGTTTTAATTAAAAGATGCTGTGATGAGTTTGCAGTTATATATTGTAGGCACTATATAACATGTAACTTTCTACAATCAAAATATGCTATGGTCAGTTTGTATACTGTAATTGTTACATATGTGTATGATGTAACATTCTACATGTATATAAATCAAAATAAATCAAAATGGATGAAACGGTCATTTGCATGTTGGTTGGGTGGAGTGTAAATGTGTCGACCAACAAATCAGTTACTTTGATCTGTCCCCCAGAGCGTTCCCACAAAAGCAGAGCTTAAACTGCATAGCGCTCAATGGGTATATTAGCGTTACTCCCGCAATGATGACCATCCACAGTGAAAGCTACCAAAAATCGAAGTTGTCAGTTGTTAGAGCTAGCTCTTCCCAGGTTGTTTTAATACTTGTCCGTTGGCAAATAAACAAGCGCTAATACGACCATGAATGAAACGGTCATTTGGTGCCAAGATGTTGCAAAGTTTTCTATTGAACTTGAACTCAATGCCAGTATGCACTAAAATTTATGCAGTTACCAGCTTTCTGCTCTGACCAAATTTCGTTGAAGTCCGTGACCTATTTATCAATCAGGTCAATGCAACTGGAATGATTGGCCTGTTTTCGTGTGTTGGCGAAACCGAACAATTGGTTATTCAAGGCTTAAAACCTGTAACCGATTTTTTGATTACGTCAACCACCCACATTTCAAGGCCAGGGGCCACATTTGTAACATTCTAATCAAAAGCAGTTATGGTTTGAAGTCTTGGTTGCTGTGTCACTATTAAAATTGGCATTTTAGAACAAACATGTCTTGGTCCTATGTTCAGCTTAGTGCTACTGCTGCTGAGATTCTTTCAAGCAAGATGATACCGCTTAAAGACAGGCTGCTTGAGAAGCAATGTCAATACTGTGTAAGTCATACGATATATTTACTGAAATCAGCACTCCAATGTATAAATACAACAGCACAGCCTTGACCATAACATTAATAATTCAGAAATGAGAGATATTCAACCTACTAGACATCTTGGACATTGTCAGTCAGGGCATCGATTTGAGAATGGGTGAATGGATGTATTTGATCAACATTCCCTGCCTAAACAAGCCAGTCCCAAGCTGTGTAACAACACATCTGTTCATTTTGTGCTGTGTTATATTCTCCAGATCTTGTGAACTACCTCTTTGTTTTAAGAGCACAACTGTATAGGAAAAGTGATGTATTACAGAAATGAACTAAAACAAAAATTACACCACTTAATTGGGTCATGTGTTTCAGGCAGGCAATGTTCCCCATTATTATTTTGTCATTGGTTGAATGTAAGATGTAAGCAGATCACCAGAGCTGGGTGAAATGAAATCATGTCTTCATATGGAATGTAAGATGTAAGCAGATCATTAGAACTGGGTAAACTGAAATCATGTCTTCCGATGGAATGTAAAATGTAAGCAGATCATTAGAACTGGGTAAACTGAAATCATGTCTTCAGATAGAATGTAAGATGTAAGCAGATCATTAGAGCTGAGTGATTTGAAATCATGTCTTCAGGTGGAATGTAAGATGTAAGCAGATCATTAGAACAAGGTAAACTGAAATCATGTCTTCAGATGGAATGTAAGATGTAAGCAGATCACCAGAGCTGGGTGAAATGAAATCATGTCTTCAGATAGAATGTAAGATGTAAGCAGATCATTAGAACTGAGTGATTTAAAATCATGTCTTCAGATGGAATGTAAGATGTAAGCAGATCACCAGAGCTGGGTGAAATGAAATCATGTCTTCAGATGGAATGTAAGATGTAAGCAGGTCATTAGAACTGGGTAAACTGAAATCATGTCTTCAGGTGGAATCTAAGATGTAAGCAGATCATTAGAACAAGGTAAACTGAAATCATGTCTTCAGATGGAATGTAAGATGTAAGCAGATCATTAGAACTGGGTAAACTGAAATCATGTCTTCAGGTGGAATGTAAGATGTAAGCAGATCATTAGAACAGGGTAAACTGAAATCTTATCTTCAGATGGAATGCAAGATGTAAGCAGATCATTAGAGCTGAGTGATTTGAAATCATGTCTTCAGGTGGAATGTAAGATGTAAGCAGATCATTAGAACAAGGTAAACTGAAATCATGTCTTCCGATGGAATGTAAGATGTAAGCAGATCACCAGAGCTGGGTGAAATGAAACCATGTCTTCAGATAGAATGTAAGATGTAAGCAGATCATTAGAACTGAGTGATTTAAAATCATGTCTTCAGATGGAATGTAACATGTAAGCAGATCACCAGAGCTGGGTGAAATGAAATCATGTCTTCAGGTGGAATGTAAGATGTAAGCAGGTCATTAGAACTGGGTAAACTGAAATCATGTCTTCAGGTGGAATGTAAGATGTAAGCAGATCATTAGAACAAGGTAAACTGAAATCATGTCTTCAGATGGAATGTAAGATGTAAGCAGATCATTAGAACTGGGTAAACTGAAATCATGTCTTTAGGTGGAATGTAAGATGTAAGCAGATCATTAGAACAGGGTAAACTGAAATCTTGTCTTCAGATGGAATGTAAGATGTAAGCAGATCATTAGAACTGGGTAAACTGAAATCATGTCTTCAGATGGAATGTAAGATGTAAGCAGATCATTAGAACAAGGTAAATTGAAATCATGTCTTCAGATGGAATGTAAGATGTAAGCAGATCACCAGAGCTGGGTGAAATGAAACCATGTCTTAAGATAGAATGTAAGATGTAAGCAGATCATTAGAACTGAGTGATTTAAAATCATGTCTTCAGATGGAATGTAACATGTAAGCAGATCACCAGAGCTGGGTGAAATGAAATCATGTCTTCAGATGGAATGTAAGATGTAAGCAGATCATTAGAACAGGGTAAACTGAAATCATGTCTTCAGATGGAATGTAAGATGTAAGCAGATCACCAGAGCTGGGTGAAATGAAATCATGTCTTCATATGGAATGTAAGATGTAAGCAGATCATTAGAACTGGGTAAACTGAAATCATGTCTTCAGATGGAATGTAAGATGTAAGCAGATCATTAGAACTGGGTAAACTGAAATCATGTCTTCAGATGGAATGTAAGATGTAAGCAGATCACCAGAGCTGGGTGAAATGAAATCATGTCTTCATATGGAATGTAAGATGTAAGCAGATCATTAGAACTGGGTAAACTGAAATCATGTCTTCAGATAGAATGTAAGATGTAAGGAGATCATTAGAGCTGAGTGATTTGAAATCATGTCTTCAGGTGGAATGTAAGATGTACGCAGATCATTAGAACAAGGTAAACTGAAATCATGTCTTCAGATGGAATGTAAGATGTAAGCAGATCACCAGAGCTGGGTGAAATGAAATCATGTCTTCAGATAGAATGTAAGATGTAAGCAGATCATTAGAACTGAGTGATTTAAAATCTTGTCTTCAGGTGGAATGTAAGATGTAAGCAGATCACCAGAGCTGGGTGAAATGAAATCATGTCTTCAGATGGAATGTAAGATGTAAGCAGGTCATTAGAACTGGGTAAACTGAAATCATGTCTTCAGGTGGAATGTAAGATGTAAGCAGATCATTAGAACAAGGTAAACTGAAATCATGTCTTCAGATGGAATGTAAGATGTAAGCAGATCATTAGAACTGGGTAAACTGAAATCATGTCTTCAGGTGGAATGTAACATGTAAGCAGATCATTAGAACAGGGTAAACTGAAATCTTATCTTCAGATGGAATGTAAGATGTAAGCAGATCATTAGAGCTGAGTGATTTGAAATCATGTCTTCAGGTGGAATGTAAGATGTAAGCAGATCATTAGAACAAGGTAAACTGAAATCATGTCTTCCGATGGAATGTAAGATGTAAGCAGATCACCAGAGCTGGGTGAAATGAAACCATGTCTTAAGATAGAATGTAAGATGTAAGCAGATCATTAGAACTGAGTGATTTGAAATCATGTCTTCAGATGGAATGTAACATGTAAGCAGATCACCAGAGCTGGGTGAAATGAAATCATGTCTTCAGGTGGAATGTAAGATGTAAGCAGGTCATTAGAACTGGGTAAACTGAAATCATGTCTTCAGGTGGAATGTAAGATGTAAGCAGATCATTAGAACAAGGTAAACTGAAATCATGTCTTCAGATGGAATGTAAGATGTAAGCAGATCATTAGAACTGGGTAAACTGAAATCATGTCTTTAGGTGGAATGTAAGATGTAAGCAGATCATTAGAACAGGGTAAACTGAAATCTTGTCTTCAGATGGAATGTAAGATGTAAGCAGATCATTAGAACTGGGTAAACTGAAATCATGTCTTCAGATGGAATGTAAGATGTAAGCAGATCATTAGAACAAGGTAAATTGAAATCATGTCTTCAGATGGAATGTAAGATGTAAGCAGATCACCAGAGCTGGGTGAAACGAAACCATGTCTTAAGATAGAATGTAAGATGTAAGCAGATCATTAGAACTGAGTGATTTGAAATCATGTCTTCAGATGGAATGTAACATGTAAGCAGATCACCAGAGCTGGGTGAAATGAAATCATGTCTTCAGATGGAATGTAAGATGTAAGCAGATCATTAGAACTGGGTAAACTGAAATCATGTCTTCAGATGGAATGTAAGATGTAAGCAGATCATTAGAACTGGGTAAACTGAAATCATGTCTTCAGATAGAATGTAAGATGTAAGCAGATCATTAGAACTGGGTAAACTGAAATCATGTCTTCAGGTGGAATGTAAGATGTAAGCAGACCATTACAACTGGGTAAACTGAAATCATGTCTTCAGGTGGAATGTAAGATGTAAGCAGATCATTAGAACAAGGTAAACTGAAATCATGTCTTCATATGGAATGTAAGATGTAAGCAGATCATTAGAACTGGGTAAACTGAAATCATGTCTTCAGGTGGAATGTAAGATGTAAGCAGATCATTAGAACTGGGTAAACTGAAATCATGTCTTCAGATGGAATGTAAGATGTAAGCAGATCATTAGAACTGGGTAAACTGAAATCATGTCTTCAGGTGGAATGTAAGATGTAAGCAGATCATTAGAGCAGGGTAAACTGAAATCTTGTCTTCAGATGGAATGTAAGATGTAAGCAGATCATTAGAACTGGGTAAACTGAAATCATGTCTTCAGATGGAATGTAAGATGTAAGCAGATCATTAGAACAAGGTAAACTGAAATCATGTCTTCAGATGGAATGTAAGATGTAAGCAGATCACCAGAGCTGGGTGAAATGAAACCATGTCTTCAGATAGAATGTAAGATGTAAGCAGATCATTAGAACTGAGTGATTTGAAATCATGTCTTCAGATGGAATGTAAGATGTAAGCAGATCACCAGAGCTGGGAGATTTGAAATCATGTCTTCAGATGGAATGTAACATGTAAGCAGATCATTAGAACTGGGAGATTTGAAATCATGTCTTCAGATGGAATGTAACATGTAAGCAGATCATTAGAACTGGGAGATTTGAAATCATGTCTTCAGATGGAATGTAAGATGAAAGCAAATCATTAGAACTGAGTGATTTGAAATCATGTCTTCAGATGGAATGTAAGATGTAAGCAGATCACCAGAACTGGGTGAAATGAAACCATGTCTTCAGGTGGAATGTAAGATGTAAACAGATCACAAGAACTGGGTGAAGTGAAACCATGTCTTCAGATGGAATGTAAGATGTAAGCAGATCATTAGAGCTGAGTGATTTGAAATCATGTCTTCAGGTGGAATGTAAGATGTAAGCAGATCACCAGAACTGGGTGAAATGAAACCATGTCTTCAGGTGGAACGTAAGATGTAAACAGATCCCAAGAACTGGGTGAAGTGAAATCATGTCTTCAGATGGAATGTAAGATGTAAGCAGATCATTAGAACAAGGTAAACTGAAATCATGTCTTCAGATGGAATGTAAGATGTAAGCAAATCATTAGAACAAGGTAAACTGAAATCATGTCTTCAGATGGAATGGAAGTTGTAAAGATGACAGACTTGGGCGAATTGAGATCATGTCTTTACATGGAATGGAAGTTGTAAAGAAGATGACATACATGGGTGAAATGAAATCACATCTTCATGTGGAATAGAAGTTGTAAAGATGACAGACCTGGGTGAATTGAGATCATGTCTTCAGGTGGAATGGAAGTTGTAAAGATGACAGAGCCCACTGAATTGACATCACGTCTTTCAGAGGAATGGAAGCCGAAGCTGTAAAGGTGACAGATCTGGCGAATTGACATCATGTTTTCCAGTGGAATGGAAGCTGTAAAGATGACTGAGCTGAGTGAATTGAACTCATGTCTTCAGATGGAATAGAAGTTGTAACAAGATGACAGAACTGGGAGAACTGAAATCATGTCTTCCTGTGTAATGTACATGAAAGCTGTAAGAGGATCCTCAGAGCTATATGAAGTGCATCCTGTATTCAAGCGTACATTAAAGCAGATCACTAGAACTAGGAGAACTGTAACCATGTGGGATGTATTAAAGGTGTAAACAGCTTCTTACAAGTACGTGAACATGAACATGAAAGTGAAGTTAAATCATGAAGACAGGTAGTCTACAATGTAAGAAAATGATTACAGGTAAACCTTGTGTTCCACTGATTAGTTTAATGTACTACACAAGTAGTGTAGCTCCACAAAACGAAAGACTCATTTTGACTCGGCACTTTATTTTGCCATCATCAGGAGAACAAAATTTCATGGAGAACATTACAGATATATATACAGGTATGGAGACAACAAGATGATTTGAATTGGGCGAAATGCAATAATGGCTTGGTGGAGTGTAACGTTTAAACTGGTGATCTACAAGTACAGGTACTTGTTCACGAAGAGGAGGCTGTTATCACAGCTTTTAATCCATGGAATGTGCAGTTACAGAAAATGTCTGGAATGTTTAATAGACTGTTTAATAGGCGTTTGCAGCAAATAAGCTTCACTTACCAACAGAAATAAAAGATCGTTGGGGCTTCTGGACTGCTGCTGAAATTTATTAAATCTGATACAATACATCCAACATGGGAGCAGTGTCCTTGACCCTCACACAAATAAATAATTCAGGACCCAATGAATGATTTCTTGGACATTTGTCACTTTGTGAATCGAAAAAAGGAAGACCAACTGTAGCTACAATTTGAGGTTGAATGTTCATTGTAAGTAGGTGGCTTCAGGTAGAATGTAAGATGAAAGCACAGGGCCAGAAACAGTGATTGTAATCATGGCTTGAGGAACAGTGTAACACGTAAGTAGATAATTAGAAGTTTGTGAAGTGTAATCATGGCCTGCAGGGAGTTCAAGACGAAAGCAGATTATTATAAGTAGGTAAGATATAATCATGGCTTGATGAACACTGTAACATGTAAGCAGATGATTAGAAGTTTGTGAGGTGTAATCATGGCCTGTAGTGAGTTCGAGATGCAAGCAGATTATGGTATGTAGGTACGATGTATCTTGGCTTGATGAACACTGTAACATGTAAGCAGATGATTAGAAGTTTGTGAGGTGTAATCATGGCCTGTAGTGAGTTCAAGATGCAAGCAGATTATGGTATGTAGGTACGATGTATCATGGCTTGATGAACACTGTAACATGTAAGCAGATGATTAGAAGTTTGTGAGGTGTAATCATGGCCTGTGGTGAGTTCAAGATGCAAGCAGATTATTATAAGTAGGTAAGTTTTAATCATGGCTTCACAGGTAAAAAAAAAACAAGATGTACATATACACAGATATTTTATCCTCATAATTAGAAAGAAAATGAGGTGTAACCATGGCTTGAGGTGGAGGTCAAGGTGTAAGCAGATGATTAGAAGTAGCTAAGTGAAACAACTGCTTGGTAGCGAGTTCAAGATGTACATGATTTAAAGCAGTTGAAGTCAAACCACTGCTTGACATGGAGTACAAAATGTAAGCATTCAATTTTACGTAGCAAGAGCTTTATCAAGGCTTTATGTGAAGATCCAGATGTACATGTAAGAAAATGACTAGAAATAGAAGTAAGTGATGTGTAAATATGGTTTGAGAGAGAGCACAAAATGTAGATGTATGCGGATTACTAGAAGTAAGTGAAATGTAATCATGGCATGACAGGCGAGTCCAAGATGTAAGCTGATGATTAAAAGTGTGTTAAGTGTAATCAAGACTCGAGGTGGAGTTCAAGATGTACGCAGCTGATTAGGAGTAAGGTAAAGTGCAATCATGGCTTTAGGTAGACTTCAAGATGTACTGTAATCAGATATTTACAATGTTCAATAGACTGAAGCCCACACTGCTAACGACAAAGCCCACTTCTTCTTACCAAGGCAAATAAGATTAACTTACCAATGGAAAAAGAGGATCTTTGGGGCTTCTCAAGGGAGTCTGAAATCCATCAAACCTTACACATTATCTGCATTTTGTCCTAAGCATTTTTAAACACATTTGTAAATTACTCATACTTGTACATCTATTTTCTATACACTTACATGTATATATATAAAATTCATATATCACTAAAGAATAAAGTTTTTTCATCCATCAAGGCATTCAGAAAAGCTCTCCATACAAATGAAGTTGCAACTCATTTTATACTTTTGAAGCTGCATTTAACTGCTCGTTCAATAAAGGTTATAAAGTGACATTCAATAAGAACAGAAGTTGTATGCATAGCACTGAGTTTAAGGGATCAAAATACAAGTAGACTTACTGCACAAACTTCATAAACATTATTTAACTTCAATTAGCACCTCTGAACAAAATGCGCTATTCTTTGCACAACAAATCTTCACAAATGACTCTGCATGAAACTCAGCAATTCTGTTCATGTTCAAGAAGCAAGATATTCTGTAAGCATTTGGCAAAATGATAGTTTGCAGCAAGCAGTTTCAAATTTAAACCTCATTTCAAGTGAAAAATTAGAGTCTGACAGACTCTGATATGTTTATATGCGAGAGAGACAAAGCTTTTCACATACCATTCAGGCAAAAAGCAGCATACATAAATGTAGCTAATCGTACAGCAACCAGTACAAAACAGACTATGGCTGAATCAAGACATGAAAGGACTCCAGACAATAGATCCAGACAAGCCTAGTGTAGAATGAAATGAGTTACAAATTCATCATCACTTCAGTGAAAACAGGATTTCAGCATTCTAGTCTCCCATATTACTAAGCGCTTTAATCATCAATACTCTTGATTAAAGTGTTTACTAATTGTCCTTCTGCCTTATTTCATTTGAATTTCCATTTGAAGAGTTAAGCTGAAGACTACTGGGCCCGGTTTCACGAAATTTCCTAAAGTCCAGTAAATTCATAAGTCGGAGTTTTTCTGTCTAAGTCTAGGATGGAGTGTTTCACGACAAGACTTAAGTCAAACGTTCCTAAGTATAGTATTATGTTACTTAAGCAACACACCATTGCTGAAGCAAAATAACTTAAGAAGTTTCGTGAAACCGGGCCCACATGCCAAAAGATGCCATTTTCTAACCTGACATGAGTAGACTGACATATGCAGTCAAAACACCTAACTTATATTAAATCATAGACGCTATAAGTTGTATGTAACTACTTGTATGCTTTCATTTCATTACAGAGCTAAACCTTATTACAGCATTTTTTGCAGAACAATGTATTCTATTTTAGTGAAAAACAAGAAATATGTACATAAATGTAGCTGGTGTGAAAAAGAAAATGGTTACTCCATGATTTACATAAATGACTGATCAAGCATCGTACTGAACAACAAGTCACAAAAATTGTAAACCAGCCTTTAACAAAAAAACTTCACTTTCAACACACCAGGATAATCTGTTTACCTAATCCTTCCTCACATCAATCATGGTACTTAGATAATGGTATAATCCTCCACTACCTGCCTCCCCTTGACACAGATGTATATACAAAGCCCTATAAGTACACATGTACCAAGCTGGCTCAATCAACAGGTATTACACAGTCCCATCACCTTGTTAATGATACATGTACAGAGAGAGCAACATGACATGTCCTCAAATGGCAGGTGTTTACACCTAAATGAAGTTTTAACAACCCATGTTGACAAAAAACTTCACAGTGCACATAAACTTGCAGAATTGATATAACCAATCACTATAATAGTCGGAATATACCCCTTACACTAAAAGACCTATAATTTCGCCAGCAAATGTGCATTTTCAGACGCAAATAAATGTCACAAAATATTTTTGGTGCTGAAACTTACAACATCCCATGTTCCAAGCAGACCTCACAACACTTTTCTAAACTCAACAGAACTCTCAGAATCAGGAAAAATGGACAAGTTAGTCATGGTCAAAATTCATGTTTCATTCAAAGTCATGGTTTACCTATCTTTATAAACTGCATAGGAGAAGTATACAGCACCAATAAGCAGCTGGAATGTTTGTCCATTTTTCTGCTATACCTCAAGTATTTACCTACTGTAGAACCCAAATTTCTTATACTTTGCTCTGAAGCAAAGGCAAAAGTCTCATTTGGAAAATCAATTTCTCAACCTGCATACAAGACAATCCATATCAGATGACATGGCTGACTAAAGGTTTTTCACTTTAAGAATAGGCCTTCTTAATATTTTGTGAAGACCTGACATATGTCATTAATGTAAGGAAATAATAATAATGCATGCCAGGATCATGAAATGTTGGTGCATAGGTGGTGTCACTAAAGTGTAGGTTCATAATACCAGAATTATGATGGGACGTTACTGACAACATGTACAAAGTCAGGTCTTGTAGAACAAACCTAGAAATATAAGGTCTATTAAGGCAGCTAGGCGATAAAATGAAACTACCGTAACAATGCTCAAGCATCAAGTTTTCTGTATTTCGTTCTCTGTCTGCGCTCCCTATATCAGGACAAGATGTTACAACCAAAGGAGAGTACCAATATGGCGACTAGAAAGGTGCAAGATTGGCTTCATAAGTGTGAAGTCTGTAGAATTATCGGCTACAAGACAATGAGAGATACACAGCATGCTTACATGATACCCAGTCCACATCTCCAAGTTTATGACTACGAATAGCTCCAACCACCAGCATTATATCAGCAGAGTTCTACAGTGGATACAACTTCAGATCCACCCCTCCCCCAACCCCGCCGATCTGACAGTTGTCTCCCTTTGTTGCACAAACCTCGAGGGACTTTCGGAGAGCTATCTAACTCTAGAACCTTTACTCTGGATTTCACCACTGCTCTCTCTCCTGCTGTAGGAAAT
Organism: Liolophura sinensis; assembly: GCF_032854445.1. NCBI lineage: Eukaryota > Metazoa > Mollusca > Polyplacophora > Chitonida > Chitonidae > Liolophura > Liolophura sinensis. Next base: position 36,945,959 of record NC_088302.1, on the reverse strand, counting down.
CACCACCAAAACATGATAATGGACATGTACTGATATGTAGTACCTTATAGCTAAATAAAATATCGCTTCTTTCAAACTCAATCATTTAAAGTACTATCAGAACCTATCAAATCAACAGCTAAGTCACTTGTCTTGTCAACCTATTGAATTACACTGTTTCACTAGTGTTTCAAAGTAATAATGCAATTTGCAACAATAGCACCTGATGGTTTAATAGAGGTGCAAACTCATGAAGTCACCTAGCTGAGTATTTGATAGACCCTTGATACCACCTGAGAAAAAAAACATAACTTTTTTTACTTATAAACCCAAGGGAAAGGCATAATAAAATATGTGGAAAAAAAAATTGAAAGAAAAACCAAATGGGGTTTATACTGCTTGATTCTGGTATAAAGATATGAACAAAAAACTTTTTTACCAAATAAGAACAGAAGGAAAATACCAAAATAATAAAAATAAGAAAATGAGAAATCCTAAACACATATAGTTTACTGTATAACTCCTCACCAGTACATTTATAAAGTACTACATTTTGTGCTGAGCTGACTTACCTCCCTTACTTCCCACCCCTATATTACAGTAAGTGGGTGGTTGTGGGGCACTTCGCCTGTGACCGTCAATGTGTGGGGAAGAGGCGGCTGACTGGGCCCGCTCCTGGAACTGGGCCACTTTCTGGTTCACAATAGACTTGCTAGAATTCAAAGAATCTGTGCTGCTGCTGGAACTACCATGGACTTCTACAAGTAAAAAAACACAGTAAATGTCAAAAAAAAGGTCATTCACTGCACCCAAGAAAAAAATCACTGATGGGATTCACAAGATGCACAGTATTTATTTATTTATATTATTTATATATATATATTTCATTAAAAAATGCCACTGTTGCCGCACTCGAACAATATAGATCTTGCACAAGCCAAGTTAGGTTAATGGGTGGAGTATACTATGCTGATACAGTAATGATATGTTGAGATATGATGTGTTATATCTCCATTAAAGTACAACTGATGTATAAACAAGTATTAGTAATATAGCTTCTTTATAAGTTAACACAATGAAACTATTACCTTGTCTGTAGTCATGATAGCATTCGTAAATCCAGACAAACACTATATATGATCAACTGGAAGATTTCTCCCATTCAACTACACAAGCAAATAACATTTCTGTTTAACAATAGTATAATATTATGAGTTGTACATGCCAGTGATTTAGTAACAGTTTATGGTAAGCAAAGTATTGTTAAGCAACAGTGAGATGGCTGTGAATGAAGGCCACAGAAAAATCCAGAAACTATGACATTTACAAGATTTGTTTCTTACTGATATAGATACATGTAGGCTTCAACATACCGACATTTGACACCATGTACTCAAGATTTGAGGAAAAAAAAAAAACCATTTCAAGTCTTCATCCTTCAATAAGGAAATTCTGAACACTGAAGTACACATACAAAATCACCCGTAAATGTCATCAATTTCCTGAACAGCTATGCATAAACATGATAAAAGATGATGCTGGCAAAGGTGGTCACAATCTTCATGTTGCACAAACAAATAAATGATGAGATCATGTAGCATTTCCCCAATAATAGCCATACCTTGTGTTTGTTTCCTATTAAAGCAAAATGGAAGCTTGGAGGGACAGATGGCCATGCTAAGCGTGAGTGAAGCGTGTGGAGTAGTCTCCCCTGAATACGCTAGCAGCAAGGATTTTTTATTGGCTCATTTTCATAATTTATACACCAAATAGTTTACCGATGATGTTAATTTCAAACTACATAACTGATAACATATTTTATATACCCATACTCTGTCCAAAAAAACAGGTATTAAAGTTACTGTTTGAAATCAGATGAACTTACTACGACTGCTGAATCCTAAAATGAGCTTGTCACCACAGAAATTATGAGCCCCGCAGCACCGTGATAAGAGCCTTGCCTACCTTTACCAGAGTTAGGTATATAAATACCTGCCGGCCTGGCCCTCAGCTTGCCCTGTACATAGCCTGTGCCTATCGCCGACTGGTTGGCGTAAGTGGGGTTGTGCTGCTGGTAAGAGTTGAGGCCTGTCGGGGTGGTCCTCCCCCGATCCCCACCCCCACCCCCTGAGGATACCCCATCCCTAGAGGGGATCACTCGACTCTCAGAGATGTCTGCGCCATCGGGCACAGTTTTGAAGATCTAAAGGAGATACATACATCTTTATCATTCTACTGATCGGACATGATCAACGTGCAGACCTAATTAGAATGAGTTTACCTGTCTATACAATTATGAACTGCTTCTGGTTTAATACAAACATACTTGAACAGGTCTGATTGTATTACAATGCTTTAAGGTGACAGGTAGATGCATCCATTTTTAAATCAATTACTTTGTCAAAGGTAGACCATAATTTCATGCCATGAAAATACAATCGACTTTAAATAATATGAAAAAGAAATCAATCCAAACTTCTTTCTTAGAATATTTCATCAAAAAATTACTTACAGAATGAAAATTATATCATAAGGAATTAACATTTCCATTTTACATTCCAAATGATGCAAAAACTCTTCGGGGGAAAAAATGAACTCTTGGGGTAATCTTAGCTACACTTCATTTCATCCAGGTTTTTTACTCTTCTGATTTTTTTAGACAGTAAACACCACAGCCCCCTCTCGATTAAGATCGCCTACCACAGACCTTTTCGTAATTGGAGATGAGGATTTCCACCACAATGTTACAGAACTTTATGTCCATGATGGCCGCCACTGTCTCCTCCTGCGGTCTCATCAGGGTTGGACCAAAACACACTCCCAGGTTAGCCACAGTCATCTTGTTCTCATCTGAACGCTCAGATATTCTGCAACAATCCAATTCATATCCATTCTTAAAGAATTAAACATTTTTTTATATCAGTGTTTGACAACATAATCAATAATGTTTCACTTCCTATATGACAGACAGGTTTGTGGATAGGAAAACTGGAATTGCCAAAGTAAACCACAACTAGGCTGCCAGGTGAATCTACCTGACAAGTCCTAAATATGACCGAAAATTTAGGTTCTGATCCAAAACTTTAATCCTGACATTGTGACTGTGCATGAAGAAATTTAAAAAATGCAACTCAAAATGATGCTTCCTAAGACCTCTTAAGTCTGTAAATGAAAGAATTTTGTATGAAAACTTAACTTTTCATTGGTAAACTATCATATTTTTGTATAATTTACTTGTTAGTTTTAATAACACTGGTTTAGTTTGGGCAGCCAACAGTCTGGGAACCTAAATGTTTTCCAGAACTATAGTGACTCTAGATATGGCCCTGGCAAATTACTTGCCTTAACTTATTGTGAAAGTTTTATTTATCTGTAAGTTTCAGCATCAACAGTTTTTATGACCTTCACTTTGCCACTAAAAATGTACTTCATTAGGCAAATACAGTATTTATCGGTAGATTGCTTTATACAGAATGTACATTGCACATTAAATCCACATACTTACTTTTTTAGATGTCCTATTAGAAATTCTAACATTTCAAAGTTTGATTCTGGAAGCTTGTGAACCAAACTGTGGATGTCATGGATACGTAATGTCTTACATTGTTCTGAAAGAAAAGATGAAATAGAACGTGAACCAAACTGTGGATGTCATGGATACGTAATGTCTTACATTGTTCTGAAAGAAAAGATGAAATAGAATGTGAACCAAACTGTGGATGTCATAGATACGTAAAGTCTTACATTGTTCTGAAAGTACAGATGAAATAGAATGTGAACCAAACTGTAAATGTCATGGAGATGTGAAGTCTTATATCGTTCTGAAAAAAAAAAGATGAAACAGAATGTGGGCCAAACTGTGTTTAACATTGGCTCCATTATCTCCTGTTTTAATACTACTACTCTAAGAGAAATATTGGTCACGGTTCATTCAACGATACATCAGAATAAACACATGGGACACCTAACACTATACAGCACCCAATATATACTGAACACCAAGCCAAGGTCTCTTACATGTATATTTCAACTATTTTACTACCATTCGTGCTCCATAGAATTAAATAGCATTTAACAGCATGTTAATATACTTTATTTATGTATTTATTTGATCAGTGTTTTACACCGTACTCAAGAATATTTCACTAATATGACGGCAGCCAGCACTGTGGTGGAAGGAAACCGAGCAGAGAGCGGAGAAACCCGTGACCATCTGCAGGTTGCTGGCAGATCTTCCCACGTATGGCTGGAGAGGAAGATTTGAACTCACGGCGACCACACTGGTGGGAGGCTCCTGGGTCATTGAGCCATGCTGACGTGCCTACGCCCTCGGCCACAGACCCCTAAAATAATATACTATTTTAGACTTAAATTCATCCATGGGTTCAGTAATAATAAGTTAGATGTGAAGCCATCACTATGCTTACACAAATACAGTACTTCACCTTAAGTTTGGCCTTTTAAAACAAAGGCACTTTAGAAACACATGACGTCTGAAGTCCTTAAGAAATTAATCAAACCTCACAAAAAGAGTTGTAAGTACATGTAACCTTAAGGTGGATGAATCAATCAGAATCAAGTAAAATGGGTCCTCAATGTTTGGGAACAGCTAAACTTTAGGTGAAATACGGTATGTAAGATAAACTAATACTCATAATGATAATACATAAATCCTGTATACATTGTGTTCATATACTACTTACTTGCAGCTGCAATGAAAGCATCGTGAAGCTTAAATGTCATCAATGGTTCTGGTAAATTCCTACAAAAGACGGATGGGAGAACAAAGATTCAGTAAAATACTCTCGTCCACAACATCTAAAGTATTCTTGCATTTTTAGCAGTCAAGCGCTTTCCTTCTTTGTTTTCTTTTTTACAAAATCTTGCTCCTATGAAAACAACAAAATCATTGATGACTCACCATTAAGTAATTATATTTATTTACAAGCTAATAAAAAAAATTGTTTGTGTTCACACAAATTAAGGAACTAAACCATTATTATGTATCTTTCAGCTTGTACTGACCTGAGGTAGCTTTTGATTGCACTGGTGATAGTTTTTGTTTCCCATTCCCCAACATCTTCTAGCACCACCTTGTCTGCTTTCCTCTTGTCTACCAAATGGAGATATACATCAGACATAAACATAAAACAACTACTCGGATATTTGTACACCATTATATGTATACTTGTATATCTCTTTCTTCTGATTTATTTCAAACACCATGTTTATGAGTGAATAAAACTGTGAAGAGAAAACATCCTATATCACCAGGTGTACATTAAAACCTCCTGATGTAAAGACACAGACGAGCCAATCTGACATAAATTGAACTTATGACCTCACTGATCAAGGGCTAGTACTCTTGAACTGTCAACCAGAGAGGTTCTGTGGTCACCTCTTATATACACAAAAACTGAATTAAAGTGGCATTTCAATGTTTATGTCAAGATGGTTGGGACAATTTACAGGACAGTAAATGCAGTACTAAAGAATAATTCACTGATACTACAGAGTGCTAAGGTGAACGTTAGTACCCTTCATCTATCACTTAACAAACCTCCTGACTTAAAGCTGCAGCTGATCCCGCTGGAACAAGATTCAATCAGCTCATTCTTCAAAGGAAGATAGGCTATGGCAAGAGCGAAATGGCCTCTCCCAAATGCACATAACAAGAGGCCATGTGATAGGTTTTCACTCACCTAGTCCCATTGTGGTTAATTTGTTGACTTTAGAGTTGACCCCCACCACTCTGTACAGACCTTGTTCCTCTAGCCCTATTAAATTCAGACAGGCATATCCTCAAATCAAAAGTAGCAACCTTCTAAGGCTCAAAGCATTTATTACATTATTGATTATAAACAATTCCAAATATTCAAACTGTGAAAAAGCATTTATGTTGCTGATAAACAATTCGCTAAAATGCAGTATCTCATAATGTTTCCTTCTTTTTTTTTTTGTTTGGTAATGCATACCTCTTGATTCCACAGCATTAACACACTTTTTAATAAAATTGAATCCAATGTCATCCAGTAAACCTGCAATTAAAATATTTCAAGGTTATAATAAAGACACTTATTTATACAATCCAACATTTAAGTTGCTACAAAAAGTAACAATATTTTATCAACGAATATCTTAATACAAATAAACTGTAATGAGATGACTGTAATGAGATAGAAGGGATTTAAAGTTCATCTGTAAGATCAGCATAAAAAAAGCTTGTGAATTGTAAGAGAAAAAAAGCATCAAATTGTTTGTTTTGCTCATAATAAGGTTACTTACTGTCATCAACTGAAGTGGCCGAAACTGTGTAGACCTACATGATAAAACAAGAGAGTAAGACATTAACACAACAAGTTTACAAGAAGTCTTTCTCTCTTATAATTTCACACTTGAACAATGATTTTACAACAATAATTCCAATGTTCACAAAAATTATTCCAATGTTCACAACAATTACATATTTTCCAATGTTCACAACAATTGCATGTTTTCCAATGTTCACTACAACTGCATGTTTTCCAATGTTCACAACAACTGCATGTTTTCCAATGTTCACAACAATTGCATGTTTTCCTATGTTCACAACAACTGCATGTTTTCCAATGTTCACAACAACTGCATGTTTTCCAATGTTCACAACAACTGCATGTTTTCCAATGTTCACAACAACTGCATGTTTTCCTATGTTCACAACAACTGCATGTTTTCCTATGTTCACAACAACTGCATGTTTTCCAGTGTTCACAACAATTGCATACGCATCTTGCTGATAGACCTTCCCATGTATGACTGGAGAAGAAGCCAGAATAAGCAGACTTGAACTCGCAGCAACTGCATTGATGAGAGGCTCTTGAGTCATTGCACCATACTGGCACTCTAGCCACTCAGCCACAGAGCGCCCCCATGCCTTAATACATGCATATATAATATTATACTGTAAATGCCTTTTTATTCACATGGTACTAACACTCGCGGATTTCACGAATTTTGCGGCAAACACATTTACGTGAAAATAAGTGCCATCGAATATAAAACCCATGTAAGTAATTCATTAATGTAGCATGCGTTAGTTATAAATTCCTTAACAAGCACTACAGTTCTAATACTTTTTCAAACATGTTAATTAGAAATACCTAATTAGAATGTATTCCAGCTTTCACAAATCCAGCTTAACTGATCGTCAGTTAATCTCGCTTTCTTTTAAGGAGGCTTAGCTCCGTGTAAGTATCGCCAAAATGCAACATTGTTTTATTGCTGCTGTAAGAGACATACAAATTAATCAGTTGTACTGGGCGTGTGTACGTGATACGATATACATACGATGAGAGAGGCTGTTTTTTTTATCCACTGTACTTGCCTTCCAGTCAGATCACCTTTCCGACACGTCTGATACATCATTCGGCGGTTTCCGCAATTCAAACTTCCTTCTCATAATGATGATTTTTAAGAAATTTACTCAAATCTTTCACATTTCACTTGAAGTTTTCACTCATGCATAACTGGTGATGCATGAGAATTAAACAGTGGGATTTATTTATATCACATTTAATCCTTCGTCATCTCCCAGAGTGAGTGACACGAATATTTGCTTACACAGCAGGTAAAGGCTTAGTCATATAAAGATTAACCCTCTTCAAAAGATTAAAAGCTTAGGAGGGTTAACTACCTTTGTATGATCAAGTTATTGTATTGTATAGAATTTTTGTCACATCTTACAGGTACAAACAAGTTTAAATGATAACATTGTTACTTGAATGCTTGAGTTGTTTTACTACTCGACGTTTTTTTATTGAAGTTTGATCAGTCGTCCAAAAATTTTGTTAAGATCCGCGAAAGCTGATTCCTGTGAATGTGTCTTCTTACAAAATCTGCGAAAGTTTATGCCCGCGAATAAAAAGGCATTTACAGTAAAAGGCATTTAAAGGCATTTATGTGTTTTACACCAACCACTGAATTCTCAAACAGGAGTTTGACTACTTGATTGTTGTTGAGCACCTTATTCAAGAACTGTTCACTTGTTCAATGTCTGCTTCATAGGTGGAAGAATCCAGGGTGCCCTGGAAAACTACCTTACAAATATAAAATGTCTACTTACAGGTTCTTTCCCATCCATTGCATCTAACCATGATCGTCTGTCTTCCTCTGATAATGCTTGGAATGTCAATGGTGCAGGTCTGCAGGTCAAAAATGGGCCGTTAATTAAGAAAAGTGTCGAAAGCAATGTTTAATTCCCAGCAAGCAGATAATCAAACTAGTCTCTCAATCTAATTTCACTAAACCAAAAAAGGAGGAGAAAAATTTGTGGACCATACAACTAATGGTGGATAAGAAATCAAAATTTTTTCTACTTTTTTTCACATGTAATGCCAACTAGCGCACATAAAAATGAGTAAAATGTTTGTGACAATACTGAGTCCTAAAGACGTTCATAAAGCCCCGCTTAGAAATGAAACAAGTGAACATTTTGTTTTCTTTCACTTTACTGGTAACTCAACAATCTTATTATTTGTTTCGTTTAAAAAACTTACAATGAAAACCAAACTTTAACATACCTTTCTGCTACCGTCACATCAAAACAAAATCTTTTTTCTATAGAATCTGATGCTCTCCTACAAAAATAAAATACAGCAAGTTTCAAGAGCTGTGTAACTGAATATTACAGATTCACACATATTTCAAGTACTGAAAAAGGCAGACAAAACATCATCTATACACTTTCCTTCATGGTGGAAAACCAAACCTCTGCAACACTGAAAACAGCAATGTTTTTTGGATTGTTTGATTTTTTCTTCACTAAAAAACAGGAACATACAGTAAATGACCTAAAATTTCCATGTGAGTTACTGTCGTTTACTTTTGCACCATCTGATGACAGAAGAGAGAGATTAGCCCCCTGCACGGCCCGTTTCCTTACCCTGCATGGTACTTAGTACAATGTAGCTCTGGTTGCTAATCCTCGCCACATGAAGTCACTGACAGTGAGGTGTGCAAGTCTCCCCACCAGTAGGCCTACATGTACACCTCTAAATATACCCATGAATGAAATCGAAGACAGTATTAAAACAGGCGATGTCTATTACAAACCTTTAAATTCCAAACACTGTCTGAAAGCATGACCACACAATGTATTTCAGCTAAAAATGAATTTCACTCAGAAATATCTGTCATCAGCTTCCCGTGTCCATGTAATTCCAATTTTGTATGTCAATCTACATGCACATTTTGTTTCTTTACAGTCAGAACTGTCCTCATATTGCAGAAGAGTTCCTTTTCTCAGGTTTTTATATCAAGAGCCTCATATTAAACACAGAAAACATACATCTTGCATGATTTCCGAAAACTATGACGATTTACTTTTACACCTTTTCCGTGGCACTGTGTTCGAGCCCGACATATTGAGAGACAGGATTTGTTTGACTTGTTATCACATTAGGAGTTCACACAACACGGTCACTGGGTTTATAAACAAAATGTTTTATGATTTCTTGTTTGCAGTTTTGCCCAGAAATGATCTTCGTATCGCTAGCGACAGATAAGATTATTGCTTTGTCTTTCGCCAGCAAATATCATGTAAGCATAGACACATGGAACATGTGGAAATTTTGAGTCCAGTGACTGGCGTCACATAGATAAATCCAATCTGCACGACTAAAATTTCATCTGAGGGGGACTTGATAAGTATTAAGCAAATTAAGTATTCATGTTTACGAAATATGGGCAGAAGTTGACAATCTTTCAAATTATGCCAGAATAAAGAAGAAATGTTCAGCTGCAGTGGTGCAAACGCACATGTGTAGGTGTCGTTTTGATTTGTCAATCTGATATCATCGCATTCGCTGGTGTGCCTAGTTCGCAAGTACTGATTTGCGGTATGGTAAATTCGGCTACAGCTTTGTATACAGAGAGCCCTGCAGTTTAAAAATGGATACTTGACCGACACTCCACGCGCATAAAGATACTGGGTAGTCACTGAGTTTCTCAAATTCCCATTTATCACAAAATAATAATAAAACAATCAACCTGTTGCTAAGTGCATGTACTAAATCATTATGATTAAAACTGAGGAAAACATTAACTGTTGGTGATAGGAGAGTAGGCTAACTGCTCAGTGAAGCATGAACTGTTGGTGGTAGGAGAATAAGCTAACTGCTCAATGAAGCGTGAACTGTTGGTGGTAGGAGAATAGGCTAACTGCTCAGTGAAGCATGAACTGTTGGTGGTAGGAGAATAGGCTAACTGCTCAGTGAAGCGTGAACTGTAGGTGGTAGGAGAATAGACTACCAGCTCAGTGAAGCATGAACTGTTGGTGGTAGGAGAATAGACTAACTGCTCAGTGAAGCGTGCGTTTGTTTATTACATTCTTGCACCGTCCTTATAATCCACTGACCACACCTGACGCTCTCTGGCGAAGCTCAGTCAGTAAGAATCACAATCAACGCAATGAATTCTGGGACACACTTTCTGAGCCCCAGGGCGAAACTTTAGGTCATTTACCGTACACAAAAGTTATGCATTAGTTACTCATTCCTTTGAATCATAAATTTGTTCACATTTTGGACTATCAAGAACTAACTCACCTAACACATTTGGTTAACTTGAGTTTGTCTGGTTGTACACGTACCTTAAAAAGTAAAAGCAAACAACACAATGATTATATATCAAACATCAGAAGTATTAGGGAATCACTTAAAAAATGATATACATGTGAAACTGACCACGATCCTGCTAACTTTGAAGAGTGGTTTATTTCTACCACTCCAGTTACATGCAACTCCAACCATAAATCTGATTCCCTTCTTGTAAGCTAAAAATTCTACACTAATCATCGAACATACTAAATAAAAATACATGCATAAACTAAAATACTTTTCACCAAGACAAAGAAACAGATGTTTGCTTACAACAAATATTTTTATTAGTCACCTGTAATTTTGTTCATAACACATGGTAGAGGTCATGTAGCTTTTCAAATACGAAACATGGTTAGCAAATCAAAGAGCCATTCAACTTACTAGTTTGGCTGCTACTTGGTTGAATGGGGTAACCAAAAGTTCCTGGGTTTCCTTCCTGTACTGACAATACTGTTTGGTCCAGGCAGTCCCCAGAGCTTCTACAAATGTAATGTTTTAGCTATAAATGTACATAGCTTGGATAAGCCTTAGTTATATTCCTGGCACTAAAATGTACTTGTCAGCCTCCTCAAGTTTTTAATACTTGCAATTAAGATTTAATGAAACTTGTTAAATAGTATTTTTAACAATTACAAAACTTTTTAAAAAGTTGTTTGTTGGTCTGGGCAAGTAGGATTTAGCATCGCTTTTAACATTACTTTATATTCTCTTTATATCATGATAATGAATCAGAACTGTCTCATTCCCACTGCTTTACAGTGCTGCCTTACTAAAATGGTACGCCGAAGACACCCCACATGGCACCCGTTTACAGAATACCAACACAAAACCGAACAAATCTGGCAAAGAAGCACAGGTTGCCAAAGTTGAAATCTTTGGAATGACCTGACTTGGGAATGAGTCTCTTTTAGCCACCACAGTACAGAAGTGTAAGGCTTATAAATTTACATGTACTTACTCTTTTCTAAAAGGTACAAGTATCCTTGACGGGTAAAGCCCTTAATTGTGCCTGTCTGATCCACAGATTTCTGTACAAACAAATATTAAAGAGTACTCTATGTTTACAGCAATCACAATAGTAATATCATCATTACAATTAACCTTTATCTTCCACATTTAATAGCAGTAATAGGAAGACTTAAGAAAATGTAAATTATCAAATTGGACCAAACACTGATAATTGTGTGATTTATATAAAACAACAAAACAGAAACAAAGATTAACATTTAAATGTAAATCATCTTACTTATCACTACACATGCTGTTTCAGGCCATTTGATTTTGTTACCACAACTTAAATGTATAGCTGTAACTTATATTTTACAATGTCTATAAATGACAAAATTGCTATGGCAGTCAAGTAAAAATAGTATAAATACATACTGAAAAGTAGTTTAATTCATATGCAACATTCTATGAAAACATCACCAAATGTACAACACCTATAATATAATCCATTTATTAACAAACAGCCAAAAAGCAAAAAGCTATCTGCTTTACACACTGCAGCAAGTTGGTACATGTATGCATGTACACACATATTCTAGGTAAAAGTGGGTGAAAAAAAGAGACAGTGAAAAGTGTTAATCAGGTGATTAGATGCCAGTTCTTCACATACCTTCTCTAACCATGTCCATTTTGTACTGCTTTTGCATCAATATATCATATATATTACATGGATATTCTACCATCTCCTCAGTTCTGAGTCCTTGTTTACGGGACACTAACATTTCATGGACTCTATATTTATGTTACACACATGGGTACAAAATAAGCTCCCCTGTCTACATCTTAGGGGTAATGCAGGTTTTAAAGACAAGGCTTTTGTCAGTTCTTTAATAGCAGTAAAGAGGAATAGATGATGATCTAGGCCTGGCAATGGTCAGTGATGTAGACTGTTGATGTTGACTTTACGGGTGTGAAGAGTGGAGGTGGGATAGCCTGCGTATGTTAACATGCTTACTCAGACTGATAGAGGGTATCAATTTCAGAAAAATATATGTAACAGGCATCATGTTATACAAGCTGCGAAGTATGTCCCAAAAGTGAAGAAAAATACCATTTTACATTTTTTTTTTTATTGGTAACTTCAGCTTAGACTAAGCATTTAAGAATCTTTCTTTAACAGCTATGTTCTTAATGCTTTGAGAACAGGTTATGTGTGCTCCTTTATAAAGAGCATATAGAAGTGTAAAAAAAGTAAAGTACATGTAATAAAAAGAAATACATGTGACTGTTGTAACAAGACGCACAGGAGAAAATAGAAAATATGGCTTGCGCCTCCTCATGAAAAACTACATCTATGGGCTGGATTAGTACTTTTTCATTTTCAAAGTGTTACAGCTTTATGTACGCTATTCAACAAGATAACAAAGCTGACTTCAGAACAAAGCTGACTTCAGAAGAAAGCAGCCCCATGCTATTCCACTGTATTAAAAGAGACAATCAAACAAAGATCAAACTGTAAACATGTCAACAAGCAAACAAAATGAAAGAAAAAACATGACCGTGTACAGACTTAAGTCCATGCCAGTGGCAAGTACCTACCATTTCTGTCAGCGCCTGTAGCTATGACGCATGCATGACGAGAAAAATATAGACAAACACCACATCAATGTTAGTATGGTACATGTATATGTAAAACACCAATCTCACTAAAATCATTGTAGCTGACTTCCTTGAATGACTCGTTATCTAGATCTGAAAAAAATACCTTCTCTCCGTCAATCTGCTGTTGGTTCAATCAAATTCCTGCTCCTCTGTTTTGGGTAGCAGGGTGAGCTCTTTCACTCACTTGTGTATTGAAATGCAGACAGGTTTTGGTTAAAAGGTATGAACTTCCAAATCAAACAGGGAGCGGCTATTTGACTTTAATGAGATTACATAGGAGACTTGCATTTCAGTTTTTTTGTCTTCACATACACAATTTATTATTCCAAACAAACATAAATTATTGACTGATACATGTAGCTGAATCTCAGTGCCTGGAGTGGTCGTAATCTGCAGGGAGGGTGTATGACCTCGGATAAAATGTACACGAAAATAAGAGATTAACTAAGTTCTGTTAATAGCCACTTAACAGGTTTGGCTGAGATTTCAGAATGTTTCTGTGGCATAATAAAGTAAGACATTCAACATTTCACTATTGATGAAGTTTAGCATTAAACATGCTTTTTTCCAAAGTTATCTCCCCTTATTATAAAGCTCATGCTATCCACCTCCAGAAGTTTAAATATGCAGCTTGTAAGAAACTCTTACAGAGTGTAATCTAACAGGTTCAATGCTTTGAATTTATAAGTGATAACCATTCTTTTGGCATATATGTATGTGATAATGACACAGGACCTTACTACATTTTGGGAGATTTGAAAGATCAAAATGTTATAATGTGCTTTCAAAATCTTAACAGCTTACAGAAAAAAGTGTCTACATCTCAACTACATGTACATCATGTAAGAGGTTGTCGTCTGACACTGACAACTGTTAATATCGTCATTCCTAAATGAATATACATGTAGCACTACAGTCTACAAAAAGTCAGCCAGCCAGCCAGCCACCAAACCAGTCTATATATAAACCACAGACATGTGCAACCACACAGCACCAGACTACACCTAAGTTATGGTAGCAAGACACCAGAGCGGACTACAAACGGTTAGCGGGACGGCAAGGTTAGTGTGACAGCCACTACATTGTACAGTACGTCAGTGCGCCTCCCCCAGATTACCGCTCTCTTCTCTTCCATGCATTTCACTAGGGCAGGGCTCCGAGGTGTCAATGGGGTGTAGGTGGGGATCTCTTCAGATCCCAATACTAGTGGGTTACAGCATTTCCATGCAGCCAAATGGTTTGTATTTGGACTTCATCTTAACCACTTACATTTGATTTTCAAACATAAAAGTACCAAACACAAATTATAATGGGCAAAACTGATACAAGGGAATGAGTAACCATGCAAATCAGTGATGCAATTGCTATACTGGATAATGGATAGTGGTGTCAGATTTCTTAGCTGGGTGGTAGAGTCACAAGTTTATTGAATGGGGCAGAAAAAAATCTGTGCAGTATGCTGGTTTGTAATTTTTCACAGTTTTTCACAGTTCAGTTACTCCCATTTTTATCTTAAAAGCTGCTTTAAACTACACATAAAATAAAAACAGGCTGATAAGGAAACATAAATGGAACCAAAATAGTAGTAAACTCAAGCATATATTAAATAATTTTGCAAACCAAACCAAAGTCACAACAGATGTATATGTATAAATGCGCTGTTCTAACAAAGGGAGCTAACTGTTGACATCCATAGTCACCCCAGCCCTGTGGTAGTGAACATCCATGGAATGAAAAAGCCTATTTACCGTTCCACGAACCTCCAGCATTTTCATCATTAATTGTAAAGCCTCTTCCCGCGTGCTATCGAAGCTTTCCCTTGTCTGGAACAGATAAAGGAACTTACCAATCATAGGTACAATTATGGCAGGATTAAGCAAATAAATGTATATAAAATGATACCAGTACTATTGTTCATTTCCAAGCATTTCACTTGATGGTATTTTAATATATGAAAATATTAATACTATAAATGACCCAAAATTTTGTCCCAAAAAGTGCATTTTTAGAATATATGTCACAAAATGTTACTTCTTTGAAACTTAATTTTTTTCCTGTAGAATATCATCCTACCCTGAAAGCAAACCATAATACACCTTTCCCAGAACAACAGAACTCTCAAAATCAGGAAAAATGAGCACTTTTTTAACTGTGCCAAATGTAACCTCATCAAACATATACATAATAAAGAGTGTGAGTGTATTCTTTCATACTTACATGTAGGTACTATTTTTTTCAATATTTAGCCAATAAATGTTTATTTATTTATTCATTTCATTGGTGTTTTACACCATACTCATGAATATTTCACTCAAATACAATGGCCACCAGCAACATGGTGGGAGAAAACGAGGCATTGTCCAGGGGGAACTCACAACCATTCGTAGGTTGCTGGTAGGCCTTCCCACGTTCCCAATAAATATTAAAGAAAGAAGAATATTTTACACAATAATATTATGCTGTGTTCATGGAATCTTATACCATTCTGGCACTCTCTTGAGATCGAAATGAGTAAAACTGATGGATGATGAAAGCAGGGACGCTCTTGACATATGCATGTATGTTTTGTACACTACAAATGCTTTTTTTGATAACTAACAAACCTTCTGTAACTTAGACTGTAAGTCTGTCATATATGGCTTGAAATCTTTGGCAACCTCATGACCTGTAATGATAAAATTAAAGAAGTCAAATATTCAAACAATAAGAAAGTTCACAAATTCTAAGCCAGGGTCAAACTACAACCTGTTAATTTATTCCAATCAGGTAGCAAATTAAGGTGATCCATCTCTTTATTTCAGGGGGAGTGATGTGCTGTCGGTAATTCTGAGACAGTGGTCAGCTGTGCATGAGTGGGAGGTATCAGAGTTCCCAAAGTAAACCACATCCTTTTAGTGCGCAAGGTGTACAGGTATGTTGCATTAAGGAAAGGCAAGTGGTTTCCTACAAACTTCATGTAACACCACATATATGTATTCACAGAAGTACCTTTGACTGCCTTTGAGCCACTAAGAGCCAAGAACAAGCGTATCAACCACTCCCTCCCTGGTACTGGAACTTAACCAAAGCCTCATGTATCCAAGTGTTTGAAAGACATGTGTTACAACCGATCAGCCACAACCATATATCCAAAATTGAAGTCAGGCCCCACTGCACTAAACCTCAACCAATGAAGTCTACTGTATATATGAAGGCCAATCAAACAATTAAACTGTTACATGTACTCAACAAGTGATGACATTAAGATGAAATTGCACTTGTTTTCCCTGGGTAACCATTTTTTAATGCGTCCACAGTGTGCTTACCTTGATGGTAAAATGTTAACCAGCTGTACATGAATCCAAGCAACTGGATAAAAAAACAAAAGATGGCAAATGTGTAAAAATGTAAGCTATAATTATGATGACCCACTCAGTCACGGAATACTGATGCTGCATGAAGTATTATTTGTTAAGGAACAACTGATTAAGCCGCATAAACCGAATTTTTTACATTTTAGAAATTAGAGTAAGCTAAATACAGCTGATAATTTATTTACGTGTACTATGAAAATGATGCGATATAAATGGAAACATTTTGAAAATTAAGAACATCAATCAAGCATTGTCCCACAAACAAGCAAAACATATAGTTATAGGCCGAAAGATATGCTTAGCAGAATTCAAGTCAAAACCAGACAGTACAATAATGTAACCATTAAGGACAGCTGTAACCTAAGGTAAGCCATAAAGAAAATTTAACATATACCAGAGTGCTTTATTTATTTTTTTGATTGGAGTTTTACTCTGTACTCAAGAATATTTCACTTTTACATCGGTACCCAGCATTATAATGGGAGGAAACTGAGCAGTGCTCTGTTGGAAACCCGAGCCACCTCTGCCACAGAGGACACCACAGAAAGAATAAATATCACATAAGATTAATAAAATCTTGTTTATTTTTTTTTCAACACTTATTCTACCTCAAGATAATTGCTAGAATGGGGTTAAGCTAATACAGTTACAATCACAGTGGATTACATTTTGACTGTCATCATTCAAATAGGTTATATGATTTCTTTTTTATAGATATGAATTTTGCCTCAAGAGATCTAAAGCAGGAAGGGAGTCATGACAAGCTAGTTATGTCTTCTAACACAGGCCACTAGGTCACAGTGCATTACAAGTTAACAAATGTCCCAAACCTAGATATAAAAGGTACATTATGTGATTCACTGCTGGCAATACGGCTCTTCTCTTCTTTTTTTGGTTAAATATTTTTCCCTGAAACTATTTAGTATAAAAAAACCACACTATAAAATGTAAGGTTAGGAAGTGGGATATTGCAAGGAGGAAATGAGTGGGGGTTTGCAGGAAACTGGTACTTTTAACATGATGTATGGTTGATGCTATAAAAATGTACATGGCTATTAGCACACAACCACCCACTAATCACTTGTTCTCATTCATTCATATATTACTTAATATGATTGCATGTATTTAATTCTAAGCCCACTGATAACTGCTCACACTGAACTTGAAATCATTCCGCAGTACACTGAAGTTACAAGAATGTACATTTATTTAATGGGAGAAATAGCAAAAGGTTGACTTACAATTTCCACAAATTCAAACTTTTTCTTCTCCTGAACTTCCTGTAGTTTCAGAACGTATTTCATAGATTCCTGACAAAAATGACGCCTCTCCATTTCTAATGCTGCATCAGCCTGCAACAAATGTATATCATGAGCAACAAATGGATATCATGAGCAACAAATGGATATCATGAGCAAAAAATGGACATCATAGCAGCAAATCATAGCAGCAAATGGACATCATAGCAGCAAAAGGACATCACAGCAGCAAATGGACATCAAAGCAGCAAATGGACATCATAGCAGCAAATGGATATCATGAGCAACAAATGGACATCATAGCAGCAAATGGATATCATGAGCAGCAAACAGATAAAGTGAACAACAGAAGGATATCATGAGCAACAAATACATGTACATAAAAATGAACAACAAATAGATATAATGGGCAACAAACATATATAATGAGCAACACATTTATTTTAGAAAAAAAAAAAAACAATTTATTTCCAGTGTAGTTAATCAGTACAACAACGCATATATGAACGCAGCTAATTTCTCAAGCGTTATTTCCTTCATGTACTGGATATCTCTGTTCTTATTTATAACATTTTAAACTTAAATATACTAAGAAACAATTCACTTGGCTGTGTTCCTTTTTTTAAGTTATCCAAGATCTGCACCTCAGAGCGCTATATTTGTTCACTTCAGACAAAAATATTTCACCCTTATTGAGCCAGATATCACATAGACCTCTTGGCGCAAGACTCCCATTTACTTCCAGGCAGAAGCTTTAACCATTAGACCACCAAAGCAGTCATGTGTTGAAGTATATTCTAAGTGTTATGAAAATGTAACAAAATCAAACAGGGGATTACTCTAAAACTATTTTAATTTAAGACTCAGTTCTTCTAAAATTAAAACTTAATACTAAGGCAGTATATATATATCTACATGTATAACAACCAATATTACAGAAGAATGCAAAACATCAACTATGACAATTTTATGTCATCATAGTATTATGGAAGCTTGTAACATACATTTATTTATTCCATGTTGTTGTTAACGCTATGTTCAGCATTATATTTCACAACTACGACAGTTCTCTCAATGTAATGAGAAACCATTACCCCTCACAACAAAATGACAACAAAAGATACGTAATACAGAAGCCAATCATCATTCCGAACATCCATGGCCTGTAACATATACACTGTATACTATGCATTTATGTTATGTTTTCCACCCATAACCACAAATGCTTTACAAATATTCTCTTTTTAATACGGCTAATTTTTAATAAACAGCTTAAATGTCACACCATCTGTTCCTGGCATATGGTTATACATGTACATGTGTATCTAAATACGGGTAATGCATCACATAAAAGGTCACAGGCCACATGCTTTGTTGTAGGTGTATTTTTCCCGCTGTCATGGAGAAAACAAAACATGGAGGTGATACACATAAATACACATTTAGCTGTTCCCTAACTACAGGTGTAAATCGCTTATTAATTTGATAAATACATATATAATTACACATTTTCCTTTATGCTATGTATGTACACTGACAGCTGTTGAGTCTGTGACACATGTTGTGAGTACATGTACCTGCTACATACTGTACAGTGCACATGTACTAACCTAATAACATTCTGCATGAGCCTTTATGAAGCTGATCAGTCATGGTTTACTACACAAAAGGGCATCCATGAATAAATATTTAACTGGTGACACCCAGGATAATGTGAAATCTACTGAAATTAACAGCAAACAAAGACATGTACTATGGTAGATGCCTCATTGCACTGTGGACTGTCATAATATTATTCTGAGCTTTCATAATCTTTCAAGGGCAACAGCCCAATTGTTCAAAACTGGTTTAAGATTTAACACTAGATTTAACTTTAAACCAAGTATTTAATTTTGTAGTTTCTAAAAAAAATTGTGTAACACTATATTAAATACGAACTAAACCTGTTGCTGTTAAACTATGACATTGGAGAACTGCACTGACGGCTGAGTTCGGCTAAAACTTTAAATATAAAAAATGACTTAATACCAGTATTAGCTAATACATTTTTGAACAACTCGGCGAAGGTCTCAAGTTTTAAAGGCTATAATTGGAAGTTATAACATAGTCTGTTTCATATATAAATGCATCTTTATCAAAATATTTATTTCTTTATCTGATTGGAGTTTAGGCCTTACTCTAGAATACTTCACTTATAAGACTGCAGCCAGTATCACGGCGAGAGGAAACGGGGCAGAGCACACAGAAAACCCATGAAAATCCACTGGTTTTTATCAAAATAAAATGTCCCCGAGTCAACATACAATTAAATTATGACAAACGGTTAGAATTTAAGGTGACAGACAATCTGATTCAATATCACACTATTATTAATTATTTAATATGTTGATTTCAAAGGCAATGTTTTACATTTTCAAGTATTCTGCTATTAACCATGCTCTTGTACACGTAGTTGAATGATTATGGCTTAAGGCTGCTTTGGCAATATTGCAACCATATCATGATGAGATAGTTAATTGTGAAGAAAATGAATCTACATAAATTGTTTTGCACAAGAGTTTGGAGAAATCTATCTACTTCAATGTCTACAGATTGATACAGCATTATTCTTTCCTTTAACTACTGACATTTACAGACACACTGGAAAATGCCTCTAGACATAACTATCACTCTATAATATGACTTCCATTCAGATATTTGGCCTGACTACAAGTCTTAAATTCTGCATCTACATGTAGTTGTAAGGGCTAAGAAACTATCCTGGCTATCAGCTGATATGTTCTATCTGATGGGATTCCACAGATGCCAGAGATCTGGTGGGTGTTTATGGCTCATTACAGAAGCTTTATATCTCCAGGGTTAGTCTATTCTAGGTTCACACTGCTGAGAGGTTGAGGATCAGGTTGACCAGTGTGGAAGTGAAAGTTATGTGGAAGGGTGCTAATTGAGGCCCCATCTAGCCGCCCTCAGAGAATCTGGGTGGGGGAACCCTTGCAAAGCTGTTGCACAGCTCTACTGGATGGACATCCCCCCCGTGGATTGTAAGTCATCTTCTGTAAACCTTAGAGGGATAATTTATCCAAATGTCTTCACCATATACACATAAAGGGAACCTAAACCACATGGGGAATGTAAACAGCATCACAGAGCTGGGATTAACTTTCGTCAGGAAATACTGATGAGGTGGACAATATTTCCTAAATTCCTAAAGCTGAAAAATAGGCTTTACAGTCATAATTCAATTTTTGACTTCAGTCAAAAATGGCTTTGTAGTATCGGCCCCAGTTCCTGATGATATCAATGAATGATCATAACGCCTATTCTGCAATATCGTAGCAATATCGCGATGATTTGATGACACAAACTCACAGGATTACTGATAGATACTGTTACACGTACATGTATGTACAATGTAGATATATGGCAGCTGATTATCTGTCCTGAACTGGCTGACAAGTATGTATAACCCTAGCTGTACACATGTGGATATAGCAGGAAGCTACACACCATTCAGGATATGCTCAAGTGTCTTGACAGATTGGGATGAAGAAACTGGAGACAGCCGCTGGTTGACTCGGGTCATAGAGTACTTCAGCCGACTCTTACGTGTGATATTGAATATCAACACGCAGACTTATTGCATAAGATAAACTAAGATCATGTAGAAAATGTAAAAAAAAATAAAATGAACAAAATGTGATCTAAACATGCATACGTTGAGGTGAAAGAAGATGTACTCTCAACAAGCATATTTTGGTACTTAAGCATAAACAAAACTATCAATACCTTATGTAATACTGTATTTACCATCAAGTATGGTACATGTGTGTACAAATGCACTTTCAGAAGCACATTAATGCCCATAAATGATATTTTCAATTTTTGACTTCGGCTTAAGCTTTTCTCACAAGAAATTCTCAAAAAAAACTCTCGCCTTACCCTGTGAAGTGGATAAATCAATCAGAATCAATCCAAATTTGCCACTTGATTAAGTAGCTTGATTAAGCACTAAGCAGTGGTTTTATTTTTAAGTAAGCATAAAGAAACTAAATGCTACACAGGCAGCGAAATTTGGCGCGAACGAAACCGTCGGTCGCGCAACGGTTACGTGCGGTTCAATTTGGCTAACCGGAAAATCGGTTAGGCCAACTGTCCAACGAGAACGTCCTTAGAGTCAGTGTGCATTAGGTAACTACAGATAAACTGGACTGAACAGCTTTCATAATCACAACGCGGCCAGTATGCGGTCAGCCACAGCCAGCTGCCTGTGCTGGTCACATGGAAATGTAATCATTCATATATGCTTTACAGGCTTTGAGATAATACTCAAATTATTTATTTTGACTTATCTTTTCACATATAAGCCTGTATAACGGAATTTCACGTAAAAATGTGCCACAGGAGTCAAGTACCAACCAGGCAACACACAACGTTGAAACACCGTGTGAGTGTAAAATTTCTCTTTCTTTTGTTCACCAACCTTACGGTATGAGCTGCTAGATATAGAAAAGAAAAACAAACATAACATTGAGCTGAATACTTTTATTAATGATCCAGAATGATGCCTGAAACATAAACCACGTAAACAATCAGCGTAACCGATCGGGTTGATAAACATACGTGGCGTAACCGAATGATCGGTTACGCGAGGCGGAAAAGACGTAACCGATTTCTGGGTTTCGCCGGCAGGCCAAATTTCGCTGCCTGCTACATGAATAATGTATAATCACAACAAAGTTTAGTAAAGTATGGTTTACACTGGAGGATGTTTAAATGCATAGTTTTGTATTATCTACCTTAGGGTTATTTAAGTTAAATAAAATTAAACAGGTACAGCACATAGAGGACCAGACCAGAGCAGCAAAGACAGTGTGATAGCTGGCAAATGGTCACACATAACCAGTGGAATACAGCCTATTGTCTCTTTACCTCAGTCAAGGTTTTATACGGACTGTTCATGTAAATGCCTGAATAGTATCAATTTACATGCCCCCCTAGCACCAAGGCTTAAGCAGAATAAGGGTCAAAAAATATGTAGTGATGTTAATTGCAACTGTCACTGGTCTAGAATTACTCAAAATGCTGTGTTGTCATCACATTTAACATACAATCTCAATAAACAATGCAAATGGAACAGGGCATGTTACCAACTCAGAATCAGGGCATGTTACCAACTCAGAATCAGGGCATGTTACCAGCTCAAACTCATGTTCTCAACTCAAAATCAGGGCACGTTACCAGCTCAAAATTATGTCCTCGACTCAAAATCAGGGCATGTTACCAACTCAAAATCAAGGCATGTTCCCAACTACCATCTGCATCTAAAGGCCCACAATGATTACTTGAAGCAATCATTTAACCGACAAGCATAAACTGTATTGATATAGTGTGCGAGAATATTCAAAAGTTCAGATGAAGGGCAATGTGACTACTTATTTCACCTGAAGTTTGGATTTTAAAAATGAACTTTCAACAAGCAGCACCTAAAGGACTAAAAATGACACTTTTTGATGCCAACACAAAAGAAATAACATCACAAATAATGTTTAAATGGCAATGTAAGTTTGTTAAATCAATCAGTACCAAGCAAAATGATTTGATAAGAGCTAACCTTTACATAAAATACAATATTAAAAGACATTTTTTTTTCAATAATAATTTATACCTGCAAAAGTAGTATTTAAAAAAAAATTAATAACATCTACATTGTACATATTAATATAGTATTTAAATCATCTTTGAACATCATGGCAAAACTACCTGTGGGTTATCAAGCTGATATACATGTTTAATGAGACCACTAGAGCTACAAATGGATGGAACATATTAAAAGAGTAAAGTGAAACAAGGTCTTGGTTATCACTTTTTTAGTATAGCATTTTTAAACTAGAACAGCATTCATGCCCCAAAACAAACTGAACATCCAGAATCTTAACAGAGATGAGTTCAAGGGCAGTGCTCTAGTTATTAAGTCTGGCCTTATACCATAGCAGCATGTTCCATCTGAAGCATACAAAACACCAGGACAGTGGTCAAACTGGTACATCCAGCCATCACAGCTGACATACCACTCCACAATACAAGTTTTAATTTCCACAGCAGCACTTGTTTGACTGAGGGGGATAAACATAAAATCAATTGACACACTGACAGATCACATGCCTTTGTTTCGGCTGGTTTTTCCTTGTTTGGAATTGCTCTCACTGGCTGTGGATTACTCTCACTCTTTATTACTCTCATTCAGTTCAACCACTTGACTTAATTATATATAAGGAGTATACAGTCTAGGGTTCATCAATTTAATAAACATGTAAATTTGCAGTCAACCAATGATCTTTGGTCTAGCGCAGATGCAATAGCTCTGACGATCCTAGTACATGAATAAAAACTCACATACTATAAAATATTTTGGTTCATTTCATACTAAAAACTTCAACACCTACCTCTTGTAGATTCTCTTGACTTTTGGTCTTCATATTCAAATATCTCTCCAAAGACTGGCAAAACTTGGCTGTCTGCCTGTCAAAATGTTTCTTACCATCCTACAACATATCCATTTATTTACTTATTTATTTATTTATTTGATTGATGTTTAACACCGTACTCAAGAATATTTCACTGATATGGCGTCCAGCATTATGGTGGAAGATAAATGGGCAGAGCTTAGGGGGAAACCCACAACCATCTGCAGATTTATTTACTAGATCGATTCAAGTCTGTGTTCCAAGGCTTTTTTCACCACCTGCACGACGGTGGTCACATATACGATAACCAGAGAAAACCAGTGGCCAGACTCAAACCCAGGCCTTTGCCAGGTACCTAACAAACCCACACAGAACACTGAGATTCAAACCTGACAGAGCTGGGTTCAAGCTCTCAACCTCAGTGCTTCAAGGCCAATTCAGTGTGGCAAGAACAATCCTTTAGTTGACTCAGCAGTTTCTACAAAATATTTGCAAACTGCAATAATGATTCAGCATAAAAATTGTAATCATGGTGAGAAACCATGGTCTTGCGTGATACAATCACCCTTGGTACTAATTATCCACATACATGTGTACATAAACTTTGTTACCATGAGCATTACCTTGCTATACAGAATGGTCTTCAGGAAGCATGACATGCAGACTTGACCTACCTTAGCGCCCCCTATCTGCTTCTTTCTGAAAGCTTCCAGTGGTTCCAGGAACTGCTCTGTGGCTTTGGACAACTACAACGCAGTATTTATTTATTTGATTAGTGCTGAATCTCTAGCTAAAACTTTTTCACTTACATTTATTTATTTATTTGACTGATGTTTTACGCCGTACTCAAGAATATTTTACTTATACAACGGCGGCCACCATTATGGTGGGAGGAAACCGGGCAGAGCCCAGGGGATCCCACGACCATTGGCAGGTTGCTAGCTTTTCAGTTATATGACACCAGTTAAGTTTATGGGTGCCAGGTACATGTACCTGACAAACTTGCTGACTTCAAGCTGTACAGTGCAATAATGCAATACATTAATAGCAATAACTATCTTGTGACAAACATTTCACAATAAAGCCATTTTTCCTTTCCAGATCATGTATGTGAAACATTTGCTATATCATTTATTGGGCTGCTCGCTTGCTTCTTCCTAGATACACATGTACATTTAATACTTCACTGAAGGGCACAGAACCACTTAAAGTACATAACACAACAAATTTGCCATGGATGATGCTTTCAGCCAATCACAGGGTTCAACTCCTGTGATGTATTAGTCAGGGCCATGTGTGTCATGCATTCATTGACAGATCCATAGCCAATCAGTAGTTAAAATCAGAGTTCATTTAGGTATAATCTGCCCGATTATCTTTATTTTCATAATGAACACTATTCTACACAAACCCTAATTGGCAATGGACCAAAAAAATGTTAAAAATTAAACTGGTGCACTCAGGCAAAGCATACATGTATTGGGCTCAAATTTCTCTCCCTAAGGAAAACACACTTCTAGTACACTACACTTGTCCAATTGCCAAATGTAAAAGGAGTCTTGTCATCTGCAACTGATGCAAAAGAATTACACCCAGATTGGTTCCTACATGTAGGTGCCGGCACTGACATCAACAATTATTAAAGCTGTGCAGGAGCCAGTGAAATCAGATCATTCCAGAGTCACAGAAACATCAGTTCTGTTTAAGTAAGATAAACAGAACTGCTGGAAATAGTCTGAAGCATTGCTTGTTGTTTTGGACGTAAACTTGTGAGGTGGGTCTAATCCACAGATTAACAGGCCTGAGGATGTCACTATAATCAGCAGACACTTACCATTCGATCTCTTTCATCTTCTATCAGTTCAATAAGACGCCCAAATTCCTGTAGTGAGGCCGCTGAAATTATGAAAAAAAAAAAATATTTGCACACATTCTGCGTGAATTTTCACTAATCTGATGGGATTCAGGGTTTACGCCCTTACATACACATGTAGGTGGAAGAAAATGGCGAGATCAATCCGCGTAAACCAATGCTCGTAGCCATGTCTGTTGATAAAAATTCTGAATTAAAGCTCATCAAAACCAGGAAAAGCTGGATTTCAGCCTGTGAATGCAATGCTGTTAGGCAGAGAGTGATAAGTGTTTCAATTTATTTATTTGATTGGTGTTTTACGCCATACTCAGGAATATTTCACTTATATGACGGTGGCCAGCAATATGGTGGTAGGAAACCAGCCAGAGCCCTGGGGAAACACACGGTCATCTGCAAGTTGCCGTCCAAGTACCGCCGGAGAAGAAGACTTGAACTCACAGTGACCGCACTGGTGGGAGATTCCTGGGTCACTGACCGTCCTGGTGTGCTAGCCCCCTAGGCCATGGAGGCCCCCTAAGCGTTTTTAAGTCTTAACATACATATAATAGAAATCTTTATAATGAAAAATTTCATTTTTATTAAAGTAGCTATTAAACTGTACATGTAATAATATATCTGTACATGTACCTCTAATGTTGGGTACTTGATTCGGTTAAACAAGTGGAGGCATTACCTTCAAATGTACTGTATGACAATGGTCTGTAAAGAGAGCTGGGCCCCTCAAATTTGCCGAACAGTGTTTAACTTTTAATGTTTTTAACATCCCTTAATATTCCTTACAAGTATTTCTGTTTACAGCCAAAAATTCACATTCCTCTGGCTTGCGTTAATACAGGTTGTTTCACTGAACCTAATTTTTGCCAAAATTATTATGAAATATGCCAGATAATCTTTCATAATTAACATTTTTTATTCCAAGAACAGAAAACATAACAAAATAAAATTCAAGCACATGTTCAGAAAATGTCAAAACAACTATCAAATAAAAAAAAATATGATTTAGACCTAATTCAGCATTGTTTACTGTTTCTGATCAACTCCTAGAGCCAGTATGGGGTTGGATTGCATGAGAAACGAGCCATGTGGCATACTGTAGCATAATTAATCAGCCAGGGCAAAGGACTCGATACAGCTAAAAGAAGCTCCACTTGAAAGATGATATGTTATTATTATTATTATTTCGGACATAAACAGCATCATAGTTTGTATCATTGCCATCATTCATTTTCACCTCCATACGTTTCACATGAAACCTTGGGTTCAGTTATGTATATTAATCAGCTTAACAGTACACATTCAGACAATGTGACACTTTGCATTCCTTTCACATTTCATCCAAAATAATTTTCACAATAACTGAAACTTGTGATGTTTCAGCTTGTACATGAGCAAATTTTAGGCCATGTTTTCAACATGGTATAAAATTTATATATATCAAAAACTTTATATGGTTCAATGAGGAAGACAATATACATGTGAGTATACTACTGTCTGGTTTTCCAGATTAGGACAAATGCACCCATCCAGCTCATCCTAATATTTTTGTATTTGTCAAAGGCTATCCACCATGACCCAGCAATACTGCCACCAGCGTTAAATAACTTAAATTATAGCCTGTTCATATGTCACTGATGTTTGATTACATCAGTTTCAGTTATAGACATTAATGAGGTACTATACACATGTTTATGCAGAATGGCAAATATGTATGTTCACTTGGGTTAAGCCAATAAAATTGTATACATGCAATCCAGGCAAAAATGCAAGTATACATGTAATCCAGGCCAAAATGCAAGTATACATGTAACCTATGCCAAAATGCAAGTATGCATGTAACCTAGGCCAAAATGCAAGTTTACATGTAACCTAGGCCAAAATGCAAGTATACATGTAACCTAGGCCAAAATGTAAGTATACATGTAACCTAGGCCAAAATGTAAGTATACATGTAACCTAGGCAAAAATGCAGGCAAGTATGTAACCTAGGACAAAATGTAAGCATAAATGTAACCTAGGCCAAAATGTAAGTATACATGTAACCTAGGCAAAAATGTAAGTATACATGTAACCTGGGTAAAAATGCAACTACATCTATGGTATTAAACTGCCATTAAGTTCTATAAAATAAAAACACCTTTCAATAAATACCATGTTCAGCAGAATGATGGGTGAACTGTTGGTAAGGTTCTCTTCATTTTACGAAATAATTTAAGTTATGAGTTTAAGTTATAACATGTTTAAGTTACTATTCATGTACGTGTAGGTACTTTTTTTCTCTGATAAAAGTACTTGTACAAGAATGAAGTTCATCTATCTTTAAAAACATACATGTATAAGACTGAATTTATTGGATCTTCAATGAGACATTGTACCATTTATTTGTTCATTTGTTTTTAGCTGTAGTTAATAATATGTCATTTAAACGACCGAGGCCCGCACTACGGCAAGAGAAAACCACGCAGAGCCAAGGGGAAACTCATGACCATCCAAAGGTTGCTGGGAGGCCTTCCCACTTAATAATATGACCAGAGTGGAAGACAGCATGAGCTGGACTTGAACTCGCATGACCGCATTAGTGAGAGGCTCCTGGATCACTGCGCCGTGCTGGCACGCCAACTACATTACCACAGCACCATGCCAACCCCCAACCCACAAAACTCACAAAAAGTATAATTTTATCAGTAAATACGGAACAATGCATTCACAATATGCTTGAACAAACACCTTGCAGACAAGCAAAAAGGTTGTAGAACTACAGTAATGTAAAATGGTTAGAGATGAAAAGAATAATGACACTGTATTTTGTCTGCTGTCATAATATGGCTTGCAAGCCTGCATATCACACATGAGAAAGACTGTCAGTAACTTGGCCTGGACAAGATTACAGGTCAGATAGATGGACAAACAGGCGAAAAAAAAGGGATTAACATACGTATGTATATATAGATCAACCCACGCACACCCTGAGTCCCTCTCAGGCAATCCTTAAAAATAGGGTTGATCAGTAGGGATTTTTTTTCTGGATAATGAATTTTACACAAATTTCAAACAAATTAACACTGAGGGAAAGATAATCTTTTATCAAATTTCAATAAAAATGTTAAAGTAGGGATCTTTTTTGATGGGTCAGTTGGGTTGTTTTTAATGATGGTCTGACAGTTAGCAGTGAGTGTCAACCATCAATGTCTGCCTACACTGAACCTAATGCTTTTAAAAACTACATGAGCATGTATAGGTGCAATCACAGCCTGTATTACATGTATACATGTCATCTACACACAGTTAGAGGTTTTTGACAAAGCCAAAAAAAAACACATTGTAGGATATTCTGAAAAAAACAAATTTCATTTCATTTTTTGTTTTGTTTCATGTTTTTTTCCAGGTTTTAATATAAACGTCATACTCGAGAATTGTTTGCTTCTAGGATGGAGGTCAATTTTTTATGGGTGGAGTGCCCATCAACCACAGGTAAACCGGTGTACCTGAATTATGATTACAAAATTACAACACGACCCAAAATAGCAGTGTGCTAACACTGAGCTGATTATGATCACAGAGTGTATCAGAAAGAAGGTGAGTGTTGGGAAATGAGTCATGTACATGTACCAATGTAGGGACCTAACAAGCATGACAAGTGTGACCTGAGTTGTTACACGACTACAACCAACATGTGAATAATCGGTGAATGAGTTTTAGGCCCAGCCACAGTAAACAGTTAAACACATCAATGTCCCCCTGAATGTGTCATGCTCTCTACTGACTTGGACTGTTACCACAATGCAATATATGTTTATGTACCTTAAAATATTCGCTTTTTAAAAAAACATCATAAATTAAATTTCTTGTAACTTTCTTCACAAATGACCTTATCGTGTGACAGGGATCAAAATGTCTGGCGATTCACTTGTGCTTAAGAGCTCAAAATAAAAAATGACTCAAACTGAGCTCAGGTCATCACAAAGATGACTTTGTATATGCAAATATACATTATTTCTGAGCTAAAAGTGATTGTTTGAGCTATTTTATCCACTTCCATATTGTTTTACAATGGCATAAATCAAACAGAATGTAATACATTTCACAGCTTACATGTAAATGATATTAGATGACCTAAATTTCTTAAAATATCAAACATTTTGTTTATTTATTTGTTTGACTGGTGTTTTATGCGATGCTCAAGAATATTTCACTTATACGATGGCAGAAAACATCCTGGTGGGAGGAAACCAGGAAAACCAACAACCATTCGCAATTTGCTGGCACACATTCTCACATGACTGCACAGGAAGCCAGCATGAGCTACTGTACGATTTGGGCTATAGCACCAAGCTGAGAAGGCAACAATATTTAAGAAAAAAGTTACAAATATTCATTTACGAAGTTTTCACATGTGAGTTCACATGTGAGTAACATTTTTCATCCACATATGATCAACTCCTCCACGATTCA
This sequence comes from Liolophura sinensis, assembly GCF_032854445.1. NCBI lineage: Eukaryota > Metazoa > Mollusca > Polyplacophora > Chitonida > Chitonidae > Liolophura > Liolophura sinensis. The sequence goes on along the minus strand of NC_088302.1, from coordinate 36,915,335 downwards.
GGAGTCATACTGACATTTTGTGAAGCTTCCTTCTTCGTGACATTTTTATCATATTTGATTTACAATTACATCTCATTTTCTTACCTGATGGGGAGATTCATTTTTTATCAACAATCTGAACATACAGATTAAACTTATATATATATATATATATATATATATATATGTATATATAAAGAAAAACACTTTTTCAATTCTTTTTCATAATTCTTTGTAGAACTGTGTAATACAAGATTTTACCACAAAAACAAACAGGACATAAACAACAAATAAAACATGAACATATACTGGGCTTCTTTATATTTGTTTCTTACCTATTACCAGCTCATCATCTGTCTGCTGACTTCCAATACACTCAAACTTGAATTCTCGCAAGTTGTTAGAGAATGTTTTCTGAGCTTTGGATAAACCTGGGGGGAAAAAAAAGAGAGAAAGACATATTCATGTAATCAGTTTTGATTGGGAATGTTTTATTTTTTATTAACTACATGATTAGCCACCACAAGTAACCCACAAGGTTCTCAGCAAACTGAATAACTGTAGCCACAACTATAACTTCTATACCAATAATTATTTATTAATTATGGAAGTCATTTAAGTCATCAATTATTTCAAAATTTATATGTGCAAATTTTTTTTTCATTACCTCCATGAATGTTTTCAGGGTCTCACATATTTGAATTGCTGCAACCCAAGTACTGTACAGTTATTTTTCCATTGAGTATCCATGAGGGCATATGTGGTTGTGCACTGCATAATGTAAGCTTAAAACAAACCTCACAACACAAGGTCCTCTTTATGAGCTTACATGTATACTGTCATGCATGTCACGATTATATTTACAGTCACTCCATTTGCTGTGCCCCTTGACTATTTTTTTTTTACACAATTCGACAGAACAATGTCAGGGGGAATTTTAATCACATCTGGTATTGTGCAACATTATGATTATACAGAGTTTCCTACCCATTACTTGCCTTGCAAGAATTGAGGTACACTATTATAAGCTCCTCGCTAACTTACTCCCCAACTCAGAAGGGACACATCATACAATCTTAATAATGTAGGGGAAAAAAAATTTTTTTTTTGGAAGTTGTTGATAACACAGAGTGATATCACACAAGTATTTTCTGGGGGGGGTGGGGGGGGGGGGTATTTTTTTTCATTTGAAGTTATCCCCATAAGTACTTTTCTGAGCATGACAGATTCTTGACAGATTTGTGGAAAAAAAGCCAGGGTAAGCTATCAGTTCTTCCAGTTTCTATTTCAAGAAAACCCTTCGTCAATACAATTCGTATCACATACAAAAGCAAAAAAACATGTCAAAAATTTCAACATGTGGAGGGGGCTGTAAAATCCTACAGGTACCCATGCTCACCACGTAAAGAGAACAGAACAGTAAACATTAGTTACCAGTGCATGGGAATGAATCACCAAGCTCTGTGGTACTGTGATACAGGTGATAAAATCCAGGTAGTAAGAAACAGGTCAGAGACTTGTTATCTGATCTTAGTGAACACCCACATGCTTATATATTGTATGAATGTGAACCTAGTCACACAATAAACCAGGAACTACATTACAACTGGTCAATAGGTTAGTTTTTGAATGCTACTGAATGCCTCTATCAAGAAACATACTAATCTTTGGTGAAATCCATTCATGTGCAGCTTGAAAGCAGAAAATTGAAATAAACTTGTACAAAATAATTCATGTTGCAATATTTTACAAAACTTTCTGCCATAAAATTAAATGACAAGGTAAATGTACCTGTGTAAGAAATTTTTCACACACCTTCTGATTTTACATGTACATAATCTTTATCAGTTGTACATGCTTTAATTTACTAAGGTAGTCTGCATGGTCTTAAGGATGCTGATAATTCTGACCAACTATATGTAAATGTAATATGGTCAAATTGAAATGTACTGAAATGTTTGATGTAAAGTGTAAATATTTGAAAAATGAAACCTATCACACACTATTCTGCAATCAGGGCTATAACCAGAAGAAAACTGAAGGTTCTGATCCCAAACATTAAAGGTGCGACCTTGCCTAAAGATATTTTATAAAGTGCAACTGAACATGATGCTTTCTGATAGCTTGTAAGTTTGTGAATAAAAGAAATTTGTATGAAAACTTTTCATTGGTAAACCATCATATTTTTGTTTAATTTACTTGTTAGTTCTAACACAGCCTGATTACTTTCACCGTCCAACAGTTTGGGAGCCCAAACATTTTCCATCTCTAAATGGCTCAAGACATAGCCCTGCCGATAATAGATACAACAACTATACTCAAATCCAATTCCAAGATTTTCTTACCGGATAAAATATGTAATAAAGAATTTGTAACACACTTCTATTATTAAACAGCTTCAATACATGTAAGTATTCTTACATTGTACATGTACAATGAACTTTGATCCATATCTTATGTCAAAGATGTGCACACCATGTTCATAGAAAACAGTCCACACAAATGATAAATTGAATATTGCCCAGTAGAGTTTGAATACATGAATGATATATAATACACAATGCTCTCATGAAAGTTAAACTTCATTGTGCAATATCCCATTTGACAAAATGATAAAATATTACTTACAGTCTGCACATAACTATACATAACCATACATATATAAGTACCCTCATTATCAGTATGATGCAGTGACATGCCAGCCATTGAGTTCCTACATATACATGTACTGTCCTCAATATTCACCAATTGGGCAAGGTGGCCTGCTCGCAGCAGATATAACTGTCTGGAAGAATAAACATCAACTGTGACCATAAATCATAGTTTTCTTCCTTCACTGCACATATTATTATCTGTCTAGCTAAAACCTGATTAGCTTCCAGCACCACACTGCATTTCTCCATAATCTTAATGGTCAATTGGGTTGAACGATCAATACAGTTCCGCAACACTCAAAACAACTGCCTCCTCCACTGTGTAACACAAATACATGTACCAGCCATTATATACGCTCCCCCGCACTTAACGCAGTGGTGGCAGCCATGAGGAAACACCCATCACAAAGACAATGCATTATTGCACCCCACAGCATCTCAAGTACATGTAATTCTGTCATAACCATTAAACAATCTGCCAGTAGGGTACAGGACCCAACAGTTTTACACTATTAACACTTCTTACATACTTCAGTCAACAAAATTTCAAAATTTCAAAAAATTAGTCACTGCTAAAAGTCCACTAATATAAAGATTCACCTAACATGCAGATGTACATGTACACAGTACATGCATGCAAGACACAAATAGTACATATACTCATGTATAAATGCAACTGTATCATTTAAATGCATTAAAACATTCGGCTGCACATACCTCCTAAACAATTCCAGTAAGCTTATTATGTATTCAAATACACCAAGATATTATTCATTACACTTACATGTAGCTGATTCTTAATGTATTCAGTGACTATTAAGCTACAGTATCTGTTCCACTACAGTTATGAATGAGTGAACTCTTAATAGAGAACTGGATTCTGTCCTATGTGGAAAGCTGCAATGACAACTGTAGTACTGATTATGCATGAACACCTTGTACCAGGATATACATGTATGTATGTAGGCTGACACATGTGTACTTTTCATTCAATACATGCAGTGCACATAAGTACAAGCAAAGTTTAGTGAATTAAATCATGACGTGTAAGACACATACAAAAATTAATCTTTTATACAGATCATCTCAGACACCTAACCCTTTCATGAAAGCTTATACTGACATTAATTATTCCGAACTTTATTTTAAGTCACTGAAGTGTAATAACACCACATTCAAGAATATATAATTTATACAGAAGCAATCATGTTAACATACATGTAAATTGGGTGGACGAAACGACAATCCTCTGTCAGTTACCTGATAAATACCCTGACTTAAAACCACAACCAAATCAGTGAGATCTTGATCCGCACACGCTACCTTAATCACTGGTCAAGGGCCGATCTGTGCTACAAGTGTGAGTCACTTAAAAACCAGCTGAGCCCAAGAGCACTACCAGTAGATCATATCACAATTTATACAAGTACTTGCAATACATGTACATATACATGTACTGTATAATGATTCTTGTAACACATGTACATGTAAATTGCTTCAATGCTAGGTATACACCATATAAAGTGTGAGGACTGAGATGGTTAAATAATTAAGGTCTAAGCAACATTGTAAATTAATAGGAAAACTAAAACTATTGCAAAAATGTAGAAACAATGTGCAAAGTTACCAAGTAAAATTCTACTAGGCTTTACAATTGCTCGCCCTCAGCATGACCATGTGTTCAGTTTTCTCTCAGTCCGGATTTGCAGGTCTTATTCTCTAGCTCAAGCAGTATCAGTGTGAAAATAATGTCTGGAATCCCCACATGAACCTCCACAGGCATTTCCAAATAGCCAGGTGGTACCCAATTCTTCACAGGCATTCTTCTATGCCAGACGTATGACCAGTGGCAAAAACACAAATCTGCTGTGTAGAAAAGCTCATAACTCTCTCTAGCTCAGTGTACATAAAACCAGATCCCGCACATTCCAAGAAAAAAATGCAGGTAGTTAATTATGCATAAAAGATGCCCTAGTGTCTATAGTAAGTGTTCAGGGTTAAGATGTTAACTTTAGTTTAATGTACATGTGGTTCTAGCGTTTCAGAAACAAACTATAATACCTATATCTCACTGTGGCCATAAGTATAACTTACAACTTATCATACACTGTGCAGCAGCTGTTGAATATTGATGTTGGATCAGTAATCAGTCACCAAGCAGAGAACAAACAGCACCTATCCACATAAGGGAGAAATTCTAGTGTTATCATGTACATATATATCAATTATAAAAATGAGGCCTTCAACCTGTGTGAGCTCCGAGCAAGTCTGAATCAAGCCAACGTAAACTTTCCACATTTTAAACCTTAAAACACAGGCACTGGTCATTTTCTCTACAACACCACACATTATGAGACAATAAATGCACCGTACATGTTCATATCTTCAAATTTCATTAAAACACATGTTTCTGGTGCATGTAAGGCATTGTGTCCTTTCATTTTTATGGCAAGCAAAAGGCCACGCAATTACCCTATGCAGTGCTGCATGAGCATGACAGCACAATAGCTCTGAACAGGTAACACTTCATGGCTTCTACAGGTAATTATATCTAGATCAAAAGGACCACTGATTGCTATGGTAATTATCATAATCCTAACAGACAATAGGGTTTGTTGAACCCTGTCATGTAAGTTATGACATAAATACAGAAAATTTGTTTTCTTTGTCTGTAATCTTTTAAAGTGAAGTTAACATACATGTGTGTATATATATATATATATGCAAGTTCAACTGCATACCATAAATTAAACATTCAGCTTCTGATGATCAGTCAAATCATGTTACTCTTTAAACTGGTAGATGTTACTTTTCATATTAACATGGCTTAATAAACTGTATAAATGCTGTATTTTATAATAAGTATGTAGGCATCATTCACATCTTCAGGGTTAGTGTTTCACACAGCACTCAAATTGATTCAATTTTGCTTATACGACAGTAGTCAGGTTTATTGAGGAGGCAGAAGCTCCGAGGAACACAATATTCATCAGGTACCTGCAGAACATATTGACCAAAAAGACTGTTCTTGTAGACGGCAATGAAATGTAAGTTTTCTTGAGGATGTCAAAACCAAAACTTAGTTGCATTTCAAACCCAGAAGTTGGTCACGCGACATTTTAAAATGGCTGTGGACAGCCAGGCACTTGGTATCGACGAAGTTCTAGCAGTCAATGTAACCACCAGTAGCCAGTTAATTAATTTCATAGGTGAGGATAGTAAATAGTGAATATAGTATTGGAGATTCCACCATAAAATTACATATAACTGAACAGAGGAGGTGTGTTAGATTGCCATAAGTGGGAAGGAGATGGGAGTTGGAAATCTGTGCCATGTTTTTTGAAAGGTGCTGATCGATTCAGTGTTATAATGAATTTCAGAATTTTAAAATAGCACACTAAGTTCATTTATACTTCTAAGAGCTACAATACATTATTACATGTATCTCACTCAAACAACCATAAGAGACATGGTCATACCACAACAGAAATAACCAGTTCTACTCCCCTTTTTCTTATGACTGATACGAACTGAACAGGTGCCAATAACTGACAGGTCACTGACAGTGATACTGTGCTACCGGCACAACGTCGAATGCAAGAAGCCTAGGAATTATCTATTAAATCTCACAACCATGTGCATGATCTAATTACAAATGGGCCTAACGCTAAAATTCATTGTAAAGCAGTACCATAGTACGAAAATTACATTCAAGAGAACTTACATTTGGCAGCATTCAGTAGCTCTTTCCCGTCGTTGATGAGAGTTTTGATAGATTTACTGGTACGTTCCAACTCCTTCTCATGTTCATGGAGTTTCTCGCGAAAAGACGGACTGTCAGTTAAACAGTCAGCAAACTCTAATGGTAACAGACCCATTTTCCCTGTGAGATGGGTCCTCGTATAATGAAACACACAACGTTTAGAATAACTCCTACATTTATGTCAACCGATGTCTCACTACTTTCTCCAGATGAATCTTCAAAGATGGAGATTAGGTTACTTCCGGTCATGCGCGCTTTACGTAATAATTCATTGATACAGAAGAACTCGTGGCTGTAGGTTGTAGTGGCTTTCGTGATACAACTGTACAAGTTATCCAAAACAGTCAAAGCGATTTAAAACCATGCCTAAGAAGAAAACTGGTCAGAGGAAGAAGGCAGAGAAACAAAAAGAGAGACAGCGGGAGATCAGAACTGCCTTCAATGAACGTGCCCTTGCCGACAAACCGTGCAATATTATGATGGTAATACAACAACAACATCACGTATGCCAACTTGTCAGTGATGATCACAAGTCTGCTATCACTTGTTTGGACTATCGCTTTGTTGTAAATTTTAACAGTTGGTAATCAAAGGGATGTGCAGCCAAAGGGGACCAGTGGTCTGTCTTTCGACAAAGTTCTGACTTGCATGGAGCCTAATGAATCGTTGTAGGCTGACGTCAAACGGAGGCCCCTTCCCAAAACGAAGGTTTTTTTTTTTTTTTGGCTTTTCGTACTTAGAACCTCAGCAGCGCTTCCTACGTGACATATTCTCAATCAGCTATGACTAGCTCAGGGCAGACCTGAATTCTACCATTGAAAAACGATGTAGGTATCACTTTTTGACCAAAATCTGCTTGTATTCTGCTCAAATCAGTCATTTTTAGACCAAAAAAGAGTAAAAGCATGAACACGAAGCTATGTTTGCCAGAATTATGGTCAGAATGCCCTCTATATATAATTTATGTTCAAGCTAGTGGCATGGGTTTCCATGTATGTTTACAATCATATTGTATCCTGCTGTTGTAAAATACACATTTTAAAATTATTTCTAGACTTTAAAGTTTCTAAACTAATCACATGTAAATATGATGGGTGTTGTATAGAGAAATGTTTTGGCGTTTTGACCTATCCCGTTTGCCATGATCCAGTTTGCCATCTCGATGCTTTGATGAGTATTCTCCTCTATGGAGATTTTTCGTTATGCTGATCGCTGTTCTTCATACATAAAAATGCTCCACTGCTAATGACATATCAAATTTTTTATTTGTCATTTCTGGTGGACAATATTTATGTGTATAAAACATAACATTCAAACTAAATCTGCTCTGCACCACATAAAGGTTAGAGATGGTGAAAATTGCTGCCTGTTTGAAGAGTTTTGCTGGGTTGTGGAGGAGAAATGCTTGATATCCTGACTGGGGCCGGTTGTGCTCCAATAAAAATGTGCTCCCTCGGCCAGGGATTGCTGATAGAGGAAATGTCTGGTAGGAAACGCTAAAGAAGTTGTGTGAACAAGAAAATACTCAGTGTTTTGGGAAGGGACATTGTATTGCTAGAATACAATGTCTAGTTGTTTAGACTAACTTGTATCTTACAATTGTATCATTTCACTTAGCTCAAAGGCTAGCTGAGCACTCCTTACATAGCACTCAGGTTCATTTCCCTTCGAGTCGACATAGAAAATTTCACTGACATTTACCACTTGAACCTGTCCATATACTTGATACACCCATCAAGATATTTGGTACACGCTGATTCCCTAGCCCAAAAATCAGGTCTCTTATGTGTGGAGACAGCTGGCTATCCTTAGCCTGGATGACCTCTGTGAGCGATTATCACATTGTGTCAGTGTTTAGGTACCCTACCAGCAAAGCACAATACCTAAATCCTATGAATCATGTAGAAAGTTGTTTTGAGGGTATAATGATATCCTCAGGACAGGAAAATTGTAAGTTTCAACATGTACCAAAAGTAATATTTTTTGGCGTGTAAAAGTGCCTTTATTTTAGACCAAATATAGTTTAAGTGTTTGAAAGGCATTCTAAATGGTCCATGGTTTTTGTTTTTGCAAATACTGTATTAATAGATATGAACTGAGTCTAGATTCTAGAATTTTAAGGTTAAGTTGATATTCTTTCAGGTATGGTGAGCAGTGAGTCCTTTCAAAGGTATTAAAGAAAATTTGCACACATCTGTGCATAAGGTTAGGATATCCAACATACGAACATCAAAAGGAGGACTCCAAAATTTTGCACTGTTCTTAAACATAAATTTTGATATTTATGGGGATTTTTATTTTGTATTTTTCAGGAATGTGATAGCTGTAGAAAGTGAGTATACATTTTTATTGGTTTGAGAAAACTTTATCACAATCATATCATTCTATGCCCTTTTAATTTACTAAAAATACAAATCATTTATGTACCAATTAAATAATTGTACCGAGACAGTGTATTTTAAAGGTCTGATTTCTTTACGATATTCCCCGGGTTGTGCCCGGTTTCCTCCCGCCGTTATGCTGGCCACCGTCGTTTAAGTGAAATATTCTTGAGTATGGCAGTAAACACCAATCAAATAAATAATTAAATAAATCTTTTACGATAAGAAACAATTCCCCTAGTCACTCTGTTCATGGGACATTGGTAATGATAAGCTGTTAACACTGCAGATGTACTCATTTGTGCCGTCTAATGTTCATTTACGGCCAACTTGTCTTCCATCATTATGAATACGACATTAAACCCCAAGCACTCCCTCACACACTACATCATTATACAAGGGAATATCTGTATTAAATCTGGTTTCCTCAAACCATAAAAATGGTGTTAGTGAAAAATTCTTGAGAATGACTTGAAAAAGTAAATAAATCATTGGAAAAAAAATCTGTTTTAACAGACATAGCCACTGGAAGTATTACTATATGTTTAAATGACAATATGGGACAACGTAGTTATCTCGTGTCCAGTTTAGTATATTAAATGGTCCACTTTCCAACACCTTCACACATCATAGAAGTGAAATATTCTTGTGTACAATATAAAACTTCAATAAATAAATGAATAAATATTGAATAATTGCCATTTTGCAGGATGCAAAAGAACAGAGCATTTTGCTATTTTTGTTCCATGATTCAAAGACTTCCTGTGTGTGCTCATTGTGGTAAGACTTCCATGGTTTTCCTAATTATAATAATTGTCAAGAAATTATGCTTTTCTTTATGTTTTTATTTGCTCCTCTTTGTAATACAAACACAAAACAGTACATGTGTAAATTCGTTTTGTGTGATAATTTCTGGTTTTGAGAATTTTTGTAAATATTTTGTGGGAAAAGGTTACATTCTTAAATAGGTGAGAACCCAATATGTGTGCATATATTTACACAGTAGCTTTTGTTATTGCCCTCTGAATACATGTATGTATATATTAAAAGTTTCTGCTTACACCTATATGTAAACCATTTTGTTTCAATGCATCATTTATTCTACAACATTCAACTTCAATATGATATTAAAGATAATATGTATGATGCATCTTGTGTATTGAACCCTAGTTTGCCAGCTACAGATTATGCTGTTAGTTATGATATCAGAATACCTTGGCTGGAAAAGAGTTAATAATAGAACTCAGTATTTAAAGAGGAAAGAACTTTGAACTGATTGATCAGTACTTTTAGCCCTTTGAACCTTTATTGTAGTTTTGGTGGTCACTTTTAACAAGATAATGAATTGGGTGATCGTTGCATAAACATATTTTTTGTGTTTCAGGCAAAATGAAGTGCATGATGAAGACTGGTGATTGTATCATCAAACATCCTGGCCAGTTCACCACAGGCATGAACATGGTGGTAAGTTTGTAGTGAGAAAGGGAAATGCAGACAGTAGCTAGGCACTATTCACAAGAAGGCATCAGTGCCAGAAATATATATATATATATATATATATATATATATAGTTGATATCATTTATCATAGTATATAGGAGCCTCCGTGGCTCAGTTGGTTAGCGCACTAGCACAGTGTAATGACCCAGGAGCCTCTCACCAATGCGGTCGCTGTGAGTTCAAGTCTAGCTCATTCTGGCTTCCTCTCCGGCCATAACTGGGAAGGTCTTCCAGCAACCTGCGGATGGTCGTAGGTTTCCCCCGGGCTGTGCCCGGTTTCCTCCCACCATAATGCTGGCCGCCGTCGTGTAAGTGAAACATTCTTGAGTACGGCGTAAAACACCAATCAAATAAATAAAGAAATAAATCATAGTATATATATGTTTTAATGTTACACACAAAGATTTGTATGTTTTGTGTCTGTAGAATCCCACTGTTGAGGGACCTCTGCAACTGGCTGACTGTAAATCTCAGGCCATTGGCCAATGAGCTTGTGTATTTGAATCCAGATATCACTGTTTGTCATGCAGCTTGAAGTCAGAATGTTTGTCATTTAACTGGTCCAGAGGTTTTCTCCAGGCACCATGGTTTCCTCCACCCATAAACCTGAGTGTCACAATACAAAGGGAAAATTCTTTAGTACGGTGTTAAACACCAATCAGTCTTTAAATCTTACTCTTGTATTACCTTAGTTTGAAACAAGAGATAGTACGACCACAGTGAGCATGGTCAATACATCCATCCATAAATCTGACCATTTACATCTAAGTTGGATATACTTGCCATCTATATCACCTTTCAAGTTAATATTAATACAGTGCACCTTAATTAGCTGTTTATGCAGTCGCTGTGAGTTGAAGTCCAACTGACTTCCTCTCCGGCGGAATATGGGAAGGCCTTGCAGCAACTTGCAGATGGTTGTGGGTTTCCTGTGGGCTGTGCCCTGCTTCCTCCCACTATAATGCTGATCGTCATCATAGAAGTGAATTATTTTTGAGTACGATGTAAAACACCAATCAAATAAATAAAGAAATAAATTGGCTGTTATTATGGAGCTATCATGTAAGGCTAGAGCCATGATTATGGTGTTTGCCTTTGAAGCCTTTTGCCTTTAATTGCTGCCACACACTGATATGGTTGTGTGTTTTTTCTCATTGCAGGGAGCTATCTGTGACTTTTGTGAAGCCTGGGTGTGCCACGGCAGGAAGTGCCTCACTGCCCATGCCTGTACCTGTCCACTGAGGGAAGCCAACTGCCTGGAGTGTGAGAGAGGCGTGTGGGATCATGGTATGTTGTATTAACCTTTATAAAGTAGATAGCATATGCTGAAGGACAGCCTGGAAGTTGGAGATCACATGATTGCACTATCAAGGGAGAAACAATATGGCCAGCCTGTGTTGAAGCCTGGGGAAGAAGGTCCATGTTTGACATTCAGACCATCTGTTTAGCTGAAAATTATACAAATCCAACAGTTACCGTTTCACTGACTGTGAGACAGTGATTCAAAAATAGTTAGTGCTAAAACATGAGGAGGACAATTTTCTTCACCCACGCCATCTATTACTAAGCATACCAAATGGTCTCTAGCTTCCGTGCTGTGGTACAGAATGGTATTTTCTTGCTGATAAGCAACATTATAAATTCTTTTTAAGTCATGAGTTTTATTTTCAGGCAAGATTTACTCTTGTGTATTGAGATAGAGGATATGACAGATTTGAGGTGATAAGATGACTCTTCACATTTGTCACAGATTTTTTAGTAGCTTAATCTTGTCTGGTAGGTTCATGGGGAGATAACTCTGTATTTGCTGGCGTGAGAGTTAGATCTGTGGAAATGTGCTGAAAACAAATACAAGTCTATCAAGCTTGTTTAAAAAATATGTTTTACATTGTCATCATCATTAAAGATGGCTTCTCTAGTGTTGCTTTAAAGGCTATGTGCTTTTAGCATCAATTTTTTTTTTTATCATATTCAAATGAAAAACCTAAACATTCTTGTAAGCCATCAGTGAAAACTACCACACATTTTTACTGTTGTTAATCTCTGGGAGACCTTCCACCACCCTGCGGTTGGTCGTGGTTTCCACCCACCATAATACTGGCCGCTGTCATATAAGTGAAATATTCTTTGGGTAAAACACCAATCAAATAAAATAAACAAATATTGTTATTACTATTTTAATATTGTCTGTTTCAGGGGGCAGAATGTTTAAGTGTTCATTTTGTGCTGGCTTTTTATGTGAGGATGATCAGTTTGAGCACCAAGCCAGTTGTCAACAGTTAGAGTCTGAAAACTTTAAGTGTGAGTGCCAAATTTCCAATCTTATATGATTAATGTCTATGTGACTGCTCACAAGTGGACTTGAGGAAATAACTGCTCACATGTGGACTTGAATAAATAACTGCGAGTTTCACAGTTCACAACATATCTATAGACTTTTGTATAAGAAATTTCAGGATGGTTTGATGGTGAACATGTTTACAACAACATTACATATTCCCAGAATGTACACTCTATTTACAGTGACAGAGTGTCAGTGTTTGTAACCCACCCCATTGCTTTGTTTTCAATAGGCTTGTCCTGCAATAAACTAGGACAGTATTCCTGTTTGAGGTGTAAGGTATGTATCATTGACTTGGATATATACTGGTATCTTTGCTTGCTTCAGATACGTGTTAATGCTCAAATTTCCAGTGATTTGTTGTTCAGGTTTTCCAAGTGATGACTACTTCAGTTGCGGCATCAGGATCATGAAGCTGTCTTAGATAGCGTCAGAGTTAGTCGTAACTTCAATACATTTTACTGTGCTAAAATTGTGCGATGAAATTTTATTTGATACTTAGTGGTTAGCATGCTATCACAGTGCATTGAATCACGAGCCCCTCACCACAGCGGTTGCTGTGAGTTCAAGTCCAGCTCATTCTGGCTTCCTGCCCAGTCATATGCACGAAGATCTACCAACAATCTGCAGGTGATCATGAGTGCTGACTGAATTCTTTTGTGAAAAATCCTTGAGTATGAAGTGAAAAAAGCGATCAAATAAATAAGTAATTTATTGATTAATGTTGTCTTATTTTATTTTATTAGCAATAATACCATAAGTTAAGACATACATTACTCTTGGTGATAGTGCGGCATGGAGAAAATTGAATAAAACGATTTTTTAAGTCAAAATTTAAAACCTTCACGTATTATGCAGTTAATGGATCCAGAAGTTCAATTCAGACAGGTTTTTGTTTAAGAAAGTAGCACTGGTGCATGTTACATCCTATTGTCCAAAAATAAGTATTTACTAGCCCTTGATGAATGAGACAGGTTGTTCAGATTGAGTTCCTGTTGACTGGGCAAAAAGTTTGTTTTGTTTTGGGATCTTGGCTAGGTCATGCATCTAATGCTTTGTTATTGCTATGGTTAATGGTATCTGTTTAAATCAACTTCCACTGATTTATCAGTGATCATTCATCAATATGAAATAAAAAAGAATGTTGGTTACCTGGGCATCAATTGACTAACAGGTCTTAAGTCGTAAGTCTTTGTCATAAGTATTGTCAGCTGGTACATACCCTAATCCTTTCAACTGCAGATTTTAGTAATACTAAAAGCAGAATATTCCATTTGTTTCCCAGCTTCTTGAAAAAATTAAGATATGAACATGTTGTTCATGAGATTGTCTAACCATGTGAGAAAAAATAAACTAAGCACTCCTGCCACAATTACTTGTATACTAGCTAGAAAGAGCAGACCAAGTGTCACAAAACTTAGGGTAATACGTAGTATGCATTTGCACAACTGTTGTACATCATAAGTTTGAACTTACAAGACCAGTGTTACGACTTTTAGTGAATTGGGGTTTTGGTGATGGGCAATGGATTTTTCAAGGCTTTGTCTGGTATCCTCCATCGTTAAAAGCTGTCCACTGGCATAAAGAGCAACATTACTAGTCAGACTCCAGAGAAACAAAAATACACCAAACCTATGAAATGGATGTGTATTACATAATATGTATGTACAGTATCGTAGACAGATACTAGTCAGATGTGTATATCTTTTGTTTCAGACATGTTACTGTGAAGATCATGTAAGACGTAAAGGGTTCAAGTATCCCAAAGGCCAAGCCATACCATGCCCCAAGTGTGGACACAATACGCAGGAAACCAAGGAACTCAGCATGTCCAGTGAGTATCAGATTGGCTTCTTTGTCAGATGGTCACAATAGCAAAGGCACATTCAGTGATGTTCAGAAAAAGCCTGTAGAGGATATTGCTCAGGGAAGGTTGAATTCAAATAAATATTGCCCTAATGAGAGGTGGAAATGATAACCTGGGAGATTCGATAATTTGTGCATTTAAACTTTTTTATGTTCAATGCTTTTAGGTGTTGGCATTCATATATTTATTTAATGTATTTATTTGATCAGTGTTTTGCACCGTACTCAATAATATTTTGTTTACATGGCCAGGATTATGGTGGGAGGAAACCAGATTGAGCCCAGGGGAAACCCACAACCATCAACGGGTCTCTGGCAGACCTTCCCATCTACGGTTATTGGCCTTTAGAGACTTGCATGTAACTTGACATCGTGACATGATCTAGGAATGATGAAGTTGATGCCATGCTGCTGAGCTTAGATTGGAAAGTTATAAAACTAAATGAGGGGCCTTCGTGGCTCAGTTGGTTAGCGCCCTAGCGCTGCGTGATGACCCAGCAGTCTCTCACAGATGTGGTCGCTGTGAGTTCAAGTCCAGCTCATGCAGGCTTCCTCTCCGGCCATACGTGGGAAGGTCTGCCAGCAACCTGCGGATGGTCGTAGGTTTCCCCCAGGTTCTGCCTGTTTTCCACCCACCATAACGCTGGCCGCCGTCATATAAGTGATTTGGATGGATAACAATGTTTATAATTAAACAACAATGAAGTAAGATTAATTGACAGCTCATAGTTGGCATAAAAAGTTGATGCTTTGTAAGATAGCTCATCAAAGAGAGGCCAACTGCCTGTGCCATATATATATATGAAAGGGACTGCAAATTTTGTACATAAGATTATCTTCTGATCGCTGACCTCTGTTTCGTTGTGATTTCTCAAGCTCGAGGTTACAAGTATGGTCGCCAAAACAAGGAAGAAGATGACGATGATGACTATGATGATTACATGAATGGTGCTGCAGGTGGCGGTGGTTTCTATGGTTACGGTGGTGGCTCAAGTCAAGGAGCCGGTTTCTATGGTTACAGTGCTGGATATGATGGTGGGTGAAGCCATAGCTCAGGTGTCACTAGTGTTCCTTTTTACTGGTGATGCTTGTTATCAGAGGAGTACTTGGTATAATGCTCTTGGAGAAACAACATGACAATTGATGTGGACTAAAATTTTTACAACTCGACTTTACATCAACTGCTCACTATTCCTCATGTGAGGGGTTGCATTAATTCACCCAAACTACTAGTTCATTGTCTAAGGGCAAAACTATTTTATTAGACAGGGGTGGTGAGAGCTTCATTCAAGTACCAAACCTATTTACGATGCAGTTTAGTATGACACACAACAAGAGGTTGATCATAGAAGTACAGGTAATTAGAAAAGTAATTCAAAAAAAAAAAAACACTATAACAGTGAGAAGGTCTTCCATCAACCTGCAGATTGTCATAGCTTTTCTCCCACCACAGTGCTGGTCAGTATTGTATAGGTTAAAATATAAATATTCTCGTGAATGCCGTAAAACTCAAATAAATAAATAAATGTTATCAGATTGGAGATAAGGCTTGTCTGGTGTGTGCATTGAGGAAGAATACTTGCTGGATGGCAAAAGCCCTGCAAACATAGAACTGGTCACATCAGCCTGTATTCATTCGATAACCTAGAAATCTAAACTGAAATGCAGTTAGCAAATACACTACATTCACATTGAGGTTACAAGTTCTAGTCCAGCCTGCAGTGCTTTAATTCCAGCTTATTACCGGGATTGTGAGGTACCTGGCACAAGGAGTGGCTTCCCTCAGACTATCTGGTTTCCTCCACCCATAAACCTTACGGCTGTCATATTAATAAAGTGAAAATTCTTGAGCACAGCATTGTATAATATAAAGATGATAATTTAATTTATGTCTTTTATCTAGGGTATGATGATGGAGACTTGGATGATGATGATTCTGAAGAGGAGGAGGAGGATGAAAGTGATGAGAGTGATGACAAGGAAGATTCCAAGGATGAAACAGATACAGCAGCCAACAACATGGAAAAATTAAATATATCTAAAGATGAAAAATAAGATTGAAACATTTATTCTAAATTATCAGAACTTGGGGTTGAATCCGAGATCATGAAGTATAGTTCCTGTTGATAATATTAACCCAGTGTATAATTTTGTTATTAGGGAGAAACTTAATAAAATAACACAAAATAAAACATACTTTTCCAAAGGCTTTGTTTTTTGGATTTCTATTAAGCACAATGAGTCTGGTTTTCAAATACATGTTGGTACATTACCAGGAGCCTCTCTCTGTATTACACTAAAAAATCGTATGTGGGAAGGTCTGCCAGCAACAGGGATCTGCCTGATTTCCTCCCACCTTAATGCTGGCCACTGTTATATAAGTGAAATATTGTTCACTATGGCATAAAACACCTGTCAAATAAATAAATGAAATACACTGAAAACTACATGTAAAAACATGAAATTTAATGAGAGATCCTGATGTAGATCTGCAAGTATGCCAGCATGGGTTGGATTTGAACTCGTGATACCATTGGCCTCAAGGAGCAGCATTGCTATTAATTATCCTTCATTTCCATCAGTATGCAGATTAACAGATATTAATTTCACTCTATAAGTATGTTAAGATTTGTTTTTATGCGATTATGGCTCAAAATGTTGTTCATAATCATATTGTGCAAGTTCACCTCTAGGAATCTTGGATAAAGTTTGAAATTCAGCTTGAAGCATGGATGTTTAGCATATTGATTCTCATTGGTCAATCAGCAATGACTAATGAGAATCAGAAGACTATCCGTGCAATACCTGCCCATATATTGTCCATTTCGTAATACTATATATCCACATCTGGTTCAGATTCAGATCTCACAAGCTTACAAGCGGCTTTAGTTCAGCATATATCTGGTGAGCTGCAATAGTTTTCTCCATGCTCGGCCCAATTTTCTCGGTGAAAAAACCTGACTGCCTTAAGAGACTTATGAATAAAGAAGAAAAGGAAAATCCACTGCATATGTTATTAGTTAATTCTGCTCAGTAGTGGGTTATTATGGCCTAATGCATTTATGCAGCCTTTGGATTACCTTAGGAAAAGTGAATGGGTAGGGCAGATGGCATTTGCAAAAAACTACTGCCTTCAGATATGGTTGCTCGCAATTAAACGTCACTTTTAGAATTATTTCAGTCCCATCACTACAGCGTCCTCATTCGAGATACTGGACACCAAACATGATGTCCCCGGTTGATTCAATGAACTGTCGTCTGACTGACAAGGTCTTCAGCCTATGTACTTTGGCTAAGCACAAAACAATGAGAACTGATCAACCATTCAGCTTTACACCTGATCTGACATGAAACTGAACACGATTCTCCTCAATGTAAAGTGAACATGCTGTATATTAAGCCCTGTCCACTATATCCAACATCACCCAACTTTCGCTGTGTTGTGTCACTTTGTCCAACATGTTACTGACAGACCACACTATTGGGGTCGATTTCACAAAGCCATTTCTGACCAAGTCAAAAATTTAAAATACATGTACGATATTAAAGCCTATTGTTTGGTTTCATCAGTTTCATGAAATTTCAATTTCCAGAACCAAAAACTAAGCACTGTGAAGAAGTTTTACCTTTTGATTTGAGTCACAAACAACTTTATGGCATCACCTTTAAGGTGTAAAGGTATGTACATACCTTTACACCATGAGTTATTTGGTTGAAGAAAACCCAGGTCGAGTACCCATGATAAACCACCCACCTCTGGCAAATAACTGACAAACTTTCCCACATAGGAATCACAGATATGCACTTATTTATTTGATTGGTGTTTTATGCCATATTCAAGTTCTACGACAGCAACCAGCATTATGGTGGGCGGGAAAACAGCAGAATCCAGGGGAAGCCCACGACCAACTGTATGTTATGCACTTACTGGTGGAAGAGATTTAATGAATGTAAGACTATACAAATGGCAGTAGTCGTCAACTTGTATTGTAACCAAGGCCTTGCATGCAGTGACCGTCAGGAAATCCACATATTTCTTGGACACAGCAGGTTTTGAACCCATGCACATGATATGTCTCAGCTAATGACATATAAGCACCTTTGAGCACGAAGTCTTCTGCACAATTTTGACTGTTGATGCAAATTATGCTGTGAAATACATTTCTGTTTGCTACAAAAAACACCCTGAAAAACATAAAATACACGTACCCTAAATGGCCTATAAATTTTATCACAAAAGAGTATTTTTGGAGGCAAATAAATGTCATGAGATATTACTTATGATGCTAAACTTTACATTTTCCCAGTAGGATATCATCCTACCTTTCAAACACCTCCTAAAACACCTTTCTAAAATCAATAGAAGTCCTAGAATCTGGAAAAATGAACAACTTAGTCATGGACGAAATATTATGTCATTTAGGGTAAGTAGATGACAATTTTCTAACAAGCTGAAAATGTATCTTGTTTGTCAGGTGTCAGGTGTGAAATGGCTTGTCTACTATCACGACTGGTCAAGACCAGGCTCAGTGTCTACAGTATACAGGTGTTTGTATGCTGCTTCAATGGAACATCATGATGAGCATCACCAGACACCATCTCATGACATGGTGTCCTGACGGCCTGATCAGTCACAGTACACAAACAATCGGTTTCAAATGGCAGAGACTGAGCATGTATGGATTTAAGGCTCTATCACATTAATAGTACCGGTGGCGTAAAACTCAGCATACACAAGAGATTAAAACACAACTTAACAACTGGTCACACAGAGTTGGTTGCCAATGGACATATGGCTTCAAGACTGAACTCCACACAAAAAATACAACTGATTCCAGTCGAGTTGCATCATTGTGTTGCATACACAAGAACCAACAACCCAACACAACCACTCAGTTGAGTTGGAACTTAAGCTCTTGAGTCGCTTGAGCCTAACATGTTGAGGAAAAATATCAATACTGAGGAAAAAAAAACAAGAACTGTGCATATAACTAGATAAACGACTATAATTTCATCTAAACACTCTGACTGACATTGTAAAAATAATCATTTTTCTGACAAGCATTGAAAAGATGAATGTTTACTGATTAACTGTTCCTGCTGTTTGCAATGAGTAATAGCATCACATTGTATGAATAATGCAGAATAACAATAGATAAAACGTCTTCTCTCTTTTTACAAACATGTATCAATTAAAGAACCCAAGGCAAAGAATCCACACAACATTTCCCACCCCTTTCAAAAATGGTGCACGTATTAAACCATTAACTTGCATGTTTGAAGGATGTAATGAAGGCAAATACAAACATACATCTGTAGTTATCCCAAAGTCTATAATCCTAATCTGCCATTTTAGGGTAAGACAGTGCTGAAAATCTGGGATGTCAACACGAACGGCAAGCCACAGATTCTGTTCCATTGAGACTACTTGGCAATTGCGTGTTTTCTTGTATGTATTCATAAATTCGGAAATGGGGATACCAACCATTTACAGACAAAAGTGCACTTGCGGTTGTCAGAGTTACATGTATAAAATGAAACACAGTCTTTTCATAGGATTAGTACCTGTCAACCAGCAGATGTTTCTGATGATTTCTGAAACATTTCATGATGAAACTCATATTTCTTACGGTGCATACATCGCTCTCTACATTTTGCTTTACATCACATCACTGCCATCACCAGACAAGCTTGACCTTTGGAGCCTATGAGACACCCATAGGCTTGTTTAGACTCAGCATAATCATGTGTCCCCCCACGGAACTATTTAATCAACATTCATCAATTCATTAAGCTGTTTTAGGTTTCAATTAGAACCACATGGCATATACTCTAAATAAAGAGAGTTTATGTGTATAAAGTATTGTTAGAGACAAAGACTGAGACGGATTGTTTGTGTTTTTCCTGCCTCATCACCATGGCCCTAGTAACCTCAGCATTGTTCCAATTTTCAGTAAAAAAATTTACTAGTGGTGGCAGTGACATAAAGGTAGAGAACAACATTTAGTAGTTAAAATTAAGTAGTCAGGTGTGTAGTCACAAACATTATAACGGATAATTACCCATTCTACCCAAACTCCGTGGCTTTTCACCACCGAGTTAGATAACCTCTTCTGCTTTTTGCTTGCAGGAGTATGGAAAATGGGTGGTTTCATACTCATCAAGTTATGCAAGGTTAAAAACACACCTCTGAAGATGCACAAATACAAGCATATATAAGCCTAGGCCTACATGTACATATGCACTGGACAGTCATAAAAACGGTCATTAGAGGATGCAATGAATGACACCATCAAGGTGTGGCACATGTACATGAAGATGTCCTAAATCATCTACTGAATGTAAATGAGGTAACTTATTTTAAAGTACATGTATTTACATCCCTTCACAACTGTAGTTCACCAAATGCTAACACTCATAGCGAGTTCACAGGATGCTATCCATCACCTAAAGCCACTCACAGGATGCCATCCATCATCTAAAGCCACTCATAGGATGCTGTCCATCATTCACACATGCTTTACATAAAATGCCATCCATCCTTTACAGGAAGCAGTTCATAGATTAGGATGCCATCTGTAACTTAAGCAGATCATAAGATACGCCAACATTCACACAAATAGTTCATGGGATGCAATCCATCATTCATATAAGCAGTTAACAGGATGCCATCCATCATTCACATGAATAGTCCACAGGATGCCACCCATCTTTCTCCTGAGCAGTTCACAGGATGTCATATATCATTCACATGAATAGTTCATGGGATGTCATCCATGATTCACATGAGCAGTTCATGGGATGCCACCCATCATTCAAATGAATACTCCACAGGATGCCACCCATCATTTACACAAATAGTTCACAGGATGCCATCCATCATTCACACAAGCAGCTAATGGGATGCCATGCATCATTCACATGAGTTCACACAATCCCTTCCATCATATACATGTGTAGTCCATCCTTCAAGTGGTTTACAGGATTGGATGCAATCCATCTGTGATCACTTTCTGTGAACTCTTCAGCCCATGCATCCATGATAATATTACTGAGCACACACTTTAAGTCATCATAAAGGCTTGAAATGCTGAGTGGTAAGTTTTCTGTTTAATTCTGCCAGAATGACTGAATACTGCAAGGCTTTCTCAGCTGGGAGGTTGGCAAACATGTCATCCTCAGGAGTAGGCAGTGTGGCTGAAATCAACAAAAATCACAGCTGCATCATGATCTTATCTTGCTATACACAATAATTTTTGATTTATATAATGGCAGTCAGTTTCATAGGACGAAGAAACCAGAGTGCTTGGAGTAAACCTTTTGCATTTGATTGATTGATTTATTTATTTAATTGTTGTTTTACGGCATACTCAAGAATGTCTCACTTATACGACGCGACCAGCATTATGGTGGGAGGAAACCGGGCAGAGCCTGGGGGGAAACCCACAACCATCCACAGGTTGCTGGAAGACCTTCCCACGTATGGTCAGAGAGGAAGTCAGCCTGAGCTGGACTTAAACTCACAGTGATCGCATTGGTGAGAGGCTCTTGAGTTCTTGCATTTGATGCTACTTTCACACGTGTGACACAAATAGGTTTGAATGGCATTTTGGTGGAAGATATTGATGGTATTTGACATTTGAAAGACTTCAAAACAGTCGCTCTGCCCAGTTTACTGTAACCATAATGCTGGCTGCCGTCGTATAAATTAAATATTCTTGAGTACGGCGTAAAACAGCAATCAAATAAATAAATAAATAAAAACAGCCTCATGAGTGCAACTGACAGCTTAAAGGGACTGTCAACCAAGATCCAAAGAAGAATTGAAAGTGAGGTAATCAAGAAAGTTTCCTTGACCAGAAATGGAATCCTGATAATGTGTGGCATAGTGCCTTGACATTAAAAGTATCAACTCTCTTGTTACCTATACACTGGATATGGGTTAAATTGAATAAACTGTATTGTTTAATAATCCTTTTATACATAGGCACTGAAAAACCAGTTTTGAGAACAATGTAAACGGAACTGCATGAGCTGGCATTTTGAAAATTTTGAAAAAAAAAAAAATACGCAACCAATTTCTAAGCTTTTTGAAAATATATTCCCAGAAAAACAACAATTTGCCCAGATTGTTGGAAAAGTATTATACATTATGTCACCAGCTATTATTCAGGCAGCAGTGTTTGACCACAGCTTACAGCTGAATTCAGTATCTTTACCCATGCTGGGGGGGTGGGGGGGATGGGGTGGTGCAGTGAGTTGGGAATCAAGAGAATCAATTGCACGGATAATTGTTAAGAGTTATACCAGCTGTTTCATACCACCCCTCAAAACAACTGATTAAACGACAAACCTTGTTTATTGGTCTCTTCTTTGGCAGTGCTACTGTTGCTTTTGGCCCTACTTCTTCTCCTTTTGGCTTTCTCTCCCTGCAAGTGTCATTTACATGATATTCATTGATGATTAATGTTAATGATGATTTAAGAGAAGGTTTGGTATTTATCAACATAACTTTAATGCACATGTACAAATAATGACAGAACAAATAAAACAAATGTTAAGAGAAAGTATAACACCAGTCAAACAATTTGTAACTGCGAGCAAAAAACTGCCATCATTTCAGTGTCAAGCATCATCTCAAAGAAAGACTGAACACCATCAAGCCCGTACACATGTAAGTAACATTTGCCAAATGACTCTCACCTCCTTTGGCTTGCGCCTAGTGACCTGCTCCTCCATTGGGTTAAAGAAATCTGGACGGAATCGTTTTGTGCGAACAGTTCTTCGCTTTGTTCCAATCTCACTACCATCTTTACTCGTCGAGTCAGTGTTTGGTTCAGATGCTACTGTAGCTGCAAACAAAGAAGCATTTCTTTTACTCAGTAGAATCTACATCTATATATACATAAATATGATTTATCTTCATTCCTTATTGTGTGAGGTTTTTAGAAACTGGAGTAACATACAGAGTTGTCTTTTCAATATAATGGGGACCTGTCAAATACCCTGATGTCATTTTATTGACGTCAAATTTTCCTTTCCCGTCTCATCATGATGACGTCACATTAAAGGCAGTAGAGAGTTACAATAGAAACTGATATACTGTAACAGTGTAATCGTTATGACACAATCCATTTTTGACGTAACAATGGCTCGAGGTCCTGCTTCACACTAGTGCCACTTCACAGGATTAAAAATATGCCTCCTCCCCATTCCTTTAACACAACATGTGATGTTATCCGAGCTTATTTAGAAATATCACTTATAACATCAAGACATATCGTACATTAAAAACCATTGACAGCATTACAATGTGACTTTGTCATGATTTGCAACTCGATAAGATCCCATAAAATATGATCCCCGAACATCTGGGATGTACTCTGAATTTGAAGATAAATTTAGTGACTAAGTCACTAAAACCTAAAAACATAGGTCTGTAACTCAGTAGAACATACATTTATATGCATCAGTATGATTTATCTTAATTCCTTAGTGTGTGAGATTTTCCAGAACTAGAGTAACATACAGAGATTTCCATTAAAATATAATTTTTTTAACACAACATGCATTTATACAACAATACTGCTTACTAAAAGGAGTTCGCTATGTGATTTATTCCAAACTTATTTAGAAATATCACTTACGACATCAAGGCATTCAAATTGGTATCACACATTACAAACCATTTAAAGCATTCAAACGTAATTAACTGTCAAACTTGATTGAGTCTGTCATGATTTCCAGCTCGATGAAATCCTATACATTATGATCCTTGAACATTTGTGAAGTTTTTTGAGGTTAAATCTTAGTGACTAAGTCATAAAACTTAACAAAAAGCTATTCCATATTTATCCTACCTGACTCTGCTGTATCATCTTTGGAAGATTCTTCTCGGAGAGACTTTTGTTTAGCCTTGTTTCTAGTAGGAAACTGATGACCACAGGGACAATATTTACACGCAACTGGGACCTACAAAGGGACACATCAGACATTATGGATGAAGATACAGACAAACAAAACGACTATGTTACATCAGAAAAGTATAACAGTGTGACAAGGTGACATCAGAAAGTACAACAGAATGTACTTTATAAGTCATATTTGGATGTAAACTATGAGACCACAGGAAGAAAAAAAGAAGTCATACTTATCAACAAAATTGGTATTGGACATTCTGATTACCATGGCCATTAACTGCTGATATGGACAAATGTAAATATGGCGGACCATCACTTCTATATCTATGTATCCACCAGATTGCATGCATGCGAAACAACTGGAGCTGTAGTGTAGCCTGATAGTGTCATTGAAGTTATGCTAGCCACTTTATACTACTGTGGAATTGCTAATCTTAGCGCACATGGACAAACGTAAGATCTGACATATCATCACACTGTATTTATGTACCAGTAGCCTCACCACTGTCACTAAAGAAAGCCGCACCCCAACCAACATGAGCTTGATTCGTACTCGTGACGCGTGGTTCTCCAGTGGCATCTATTCAGCTTAAAACAACTCAGCTAGGGCCCAAATTCTAATACTGTGCACAGGGAGTACACGCTGTATTTACACTCCTGATCTATCTTCCTAAGCCATATATAATTCGATGATTTGGAAAAAATCGTAACCTTTTAGCATTTATTTTGTAGGGACCAAAATTCACCTGATCACAGCAAGCTGGACACTGCTTACAAGCCATCCGATCCGACTTGCGTCTCGGCCTTGCTGGTCTCATTTTCAGTTAGATGGATAGCACCGACTACAACTGTCAAGACATTTTTTTTCAGATAAACTTGGAAATTCCAAAGAAATCACTGAACTTGCAGGTGTTTTACACTGTTGTCTTGAACTTCATGCACTGCTTCTTCGATGGGGGAATTCCATATCAGAGCGCCGCCTGTTGCAGGGAAAACATTTCTGCATATGGGAGGTAACTGCGGAGGTTCGCAATCCCGTAAGCCACAGAACTTCTATAATCGTCTCATCACTGAGTTATGGTTTTGGCTGCGTTTACTCGTCTGTCTATCTGACTGTTTGCTATGAACGAATTATGATGAAATTTTGCTCACAGTCTGGTCTCGGATCATTCATTATATTGTGTTGTTATCGGTATTTGGATCGCGACCCAGGAATTTTTTAAACCATTCTTCACCCGCCTGACGTTCGAGGAAGACACAAATTTATTAAGTCCATTAACCTGCAAGTGTGTGGCTCAGCAGATCTGACAGTGTACAGATCTGTTCGGTACGTTAGTACGTTGTTAAATCATTTGACAAATTCACTGGTGGAGTTAATTGTCCATTTGCCTGTAGTGGCTATTACTCTATAGGCCTACCAAACAGGTAGACCTGTCGATATTTTTTGGAAACCATGCACTTTAAGATCTTTCAGTAAACGCCCTGTTGTACCAAAGAAGCGTATATTGTTATAAGTATAACCAGCTAAATATTGACGTTAATAAGATTAACTGAGTCGCAAGCGAAAGGCACTTGTGGGCGGGATTGGCGGGGGGGGGGGGGGGGGGGGGCGGAGTCGGGGCGTGCGTGGACCCAGTTAATTCCCACATTTCAAGTGGGCTATGCGCCCCCCCCCCCCTCCATCCCCTTCACACTTTTCCGTGCCAGTAAGAATTTGATCCGGCAGGAAATGCAAAGTTCAGGTTTATGGAAGCCGGATAAGGACATATCATCGCATAATATTATTATTATTATACCAAGGCACGAAGTGATGACACAATGATGCGAAGCTGTATATCACGGCACATCGGAGCAAGATGACAAGGTGGCACGAAGCAATATGGCAAGATGGCACGAAGCGATGTGGCAAGATGACATCGTACCATTGCTTCGTGCCATTATTTGTCTATAACTGCGCCTGGCTAAATATATACTTTTGGCAACCGGTCTGCAATTTAGAGCTAGATTCTTTTTGGTTTTCACAAATAACATGAAGTAATATAGTATTAAATATTATTATAGGAGTTTAGAATTACTTTAATTTCTGTCGATCAAATAAGGCTCTTTCACGAATCCTTGTAAACATTCCAAAAAATTCACCAATCACTCTCATCTGTAGTTATCATATAAAAGTCTCGGCCTCAATGTTACACTTGGAAACACGACTCCTAAACTCGGCGCACTGACGCCTTCACTTCTATTAGATTTTTTATCAGTTTTCAGCTCCGTACTCTTTTACACCCTGCACGCTCGTCTCCTGGCATCATTTAACTTTTAATGCCTGAAAAGTCGTCTCTACGACAATCTAAGGTCGCGGAGCTACTAGCGCCCCCTGGGCCTTCGCCTAATAGACATATGCTGGGATAGACTTTTGAACTGCCACCCCCACCTCCACCTTTACAATTTTTTAATCCATTTCGCTTTTACGCCTCCGTACTGTTTAAACTCCCGTATCACGGGGGGCACAAACTTGAATGACTATACAATGTATATACGTCTATGGCAACCTAAGGTCGCGAGGGCTCCGGGGCCTCAGCAGCCCCTGGACCATCGTTTAACACGCCCATCAGGGTAACCTTTTAAGACTTCCATTTACCGCTCTCTACCCTTCAGACCACCATCTCTCGATGTCCCCAAATGGCTCAGATGCCATCAACGGAAATCTCGAGTCCCGGAGCTTCGCTTATAATGTCCTGTGATAGTTTTTCCAAGTATGCCGCACATTCTAGCGCGGGTTGAGTCATCGTATTCGGATGTCTGGATGCTTTATTCAGGTGGTTGATCTGCGATTGCTGAGAAACTCTCCACGCTGATTGGTCGATGAGTTTGGAGTAAATATAATTGAGTACGATGATTGCTTGGAATTACTTCTGGTGGATGGCAATTGGACTTGAACGAATGCAAGAGTGCATGCACAACTGATCATACAACCGCTTTTTGTCAACCAGGCCCTTATGAAAATCCAGTGAGACCGTTAATATCTATAAATTCTTTGTCTGCCCCGTTTCCTCCCACCGTAAAAGTGAAATTTGCTTGAGTACACCGAAAAGAAAAAAAAAACTCAAAAAAATAAAATATTTGTCCAAAGCCGGGGTTTTACCTGCGCCTCACGTGTCACGGGCTAGCTGTCTCGCACATGTATTATCAGGCTAGGCAGCCTATACTGCGCACGTTATATCTACAGGGTACATCTGTCACACTTCAAAGGCCGTGTGTACAAGGTAGCTAGACATTTGCGAGCAGCTAACCAATGAAAAGTAGACTATGTGGAAGAATGCAAATCAGGAGTCTGCATATTTGAAGCAAAGGTGCCTGGATTAAGGTGTCTGGTGTATGTGATTTTGCAAGTTCAGAGAGGTAATAATCACATCATGAACGCTACCGCTATATCTTACATAGTCCTCGTGTACACTGGGGACAGACCCGGGGCAGGAACCGACGCTAACGTCAAAATACTGTTTTATGATGACCGTGGAACTAAGACACCACAGTTTAGACT
Organism: Liolophura sinensis; assembly: GCF_032854445.1. Classification (NCBI taxonomy): domain Eukaryota; kingdom Metazoa; phylum Mollusca; class Polyplacophora; order Chitonida; family Chitonidae; genus Liolophura; species Liolophura sinensis. The sequence continues at coordinate 36,887,394 of NC_088302.1, read as the reverse complement.
AGATTCATTCTTTAGGAACGAGTTCGAAAGAGGTGGGACAGATGACTTCAAAGTTAAGTTGCCTAACGACCTGCAGTTTGGGTGCGTCAAAAAAATTGAGTTCTGGAGAGACTCGGTGGGCCTGGGGTCTTCTTGGTACCTGGATAGAATCTCGGTGATAGATGAAGCCCGTAAATATGTGTACGAGTTCCCTGTGTTCCGTTGGATTAAGGCTGACCACCATTACGTCATCGAGCATCTGGACACCTCGCTCCCGCAGTTTGACGAACAAAAGGAACAACGGCAAATGGAATTGGAGGAGAACAGAAAACTCTACAAACTCAAAGTGAAAGTCCCCGGATTACCTCCTCAGGTAAATTTAAATAAATATATTAAACCACTCCTTTTTCCTACAGCAGCTCTGGCAACAACATAGGGATGGGCGTGGGTTCGCCGGGCTACGCCAGGTTTCCTCTCACCATAATACTGGTCACCGTCTTATATGTGATCCTATAAGTCTTATAACATTCCTGAAATGCCGCTAAGAGTTTACTGTTATAAATAAAACATAAATAAATCATATGTGAAGCATTATATTAAATTCCTTTTAACTTTGAAAGAAAACATGGAAAACATTCGAAATGAACTTAAAAGAGTAAATTTATAGGTTATAAAAGTAGACCTACCCATATTATGCAGAGCCTAAATGAATATGTGTCTTAAGTACTAATGGTTAGAGCGCCAACCTCGAATCCAGAAGAACCGGGTCTAGTCATACCAAAGGCTTTAAAAATGGTACTTGCTGCTGCCTCGCTTGGCGCTCAGCACAGAGAGGTTAGACCAAGGAAACCTGACCGGTTGACCCGGGTGTCACAGTATAAAGTGACTGAGTGGGGTGGCATGTCTTTTCTTTGGGTGACATAGACTTACCCTGCCACATGAATTAGACACAGTATATGTACATTTATCTAATGACTCCTCGTCGTAATATGACTAAAAAATTGTTAGCTACGGCGTTAAACCCCAAGCATACATACGTATATTCTTAAATATCAAACAGGCAATAAAATATCTACATTTATATTATGCTAGTGAAGCTATAAGGTTGTGTTGCCTCACGTATAAAATAAATTTTATACTACATATATTCCATCTGCACAATGGCAAGGTTTGCAAGCAGAGTGTACCGTATATAAATAGGCCAAAACTGACGCCCAGTACACTATCTGTTGTGAAGTTGTATATGATCCGATGCAAAAAAAAAAAAAAACATTTATACGTGTGTGCGCTGTATAGATACGATATAGTAGGCGCTGGACACTTAGGTGTATAATAAGATACATTATTATACACCTAAGTGTCCAGCGCCCACTATATTATGTAGTAAACACAACTGTCCAATATTTTTGATATATTGGACAGTTGTAACTGTGACGTCACACGTACGGACTACTTTTTGTTTGTCAACAAGCAGACGACACAACACGATGTTCGCCCGTGCTCGTCCTGAAAAATCTGTGTCTCCGGACAGTCCGGTCTACCTCACACCTATTTCCGAATGTCGCCTCAAACCTGGTGCAGCTGTGTGGTATTACTCCACTCCAATGGGAGAGCATCGTTTGGGAGAGCTAATGACGAGGGCAGCCGAGGCTGCTGGACTGAAAGACCGGAAAACTAATCACTCGGTCCGAAAAACAACTGTCCAAACCCTTGTAAAATCCACATAAAATTATACGGGTCACCTGACACAAATCCTTGCTAGCATCCAGGAGTATGATTCTAAATTAGATCACGTAGAGCAGAAGCAAATGTCGAGTTTACTTCAGGGCAATCGCGCCTTCAGTCAACCATCTCCCGCGCTTCCACTCCCCCGGCCGGTCAGTTCAAGTGCACACAAACGAAGTTTTCCCGACTCCGATGCCATCAACTTCCGCACAGAATCCCAAGGATAATCAGCTAACTTTGTCAGTAAACTCTACTTCTCTTTCGTCCTCGTCCTGTAAAGATTACACTAGTCTGTTTGGTGGCGCAGTTTTCAATAACTGCACTTTCAATTTTCACTGAAACTTCTGCATTCCTTTTCTTTACACTTCTGTTTGTAAAATACCGCTTTTGCCACGTGCGCCTGACCCAGTTTTCCGTCAGCCAATGAAAGTGCTGTATTCAGTATTCCATATTCATCCGCGACCGGCTATCCGCTATTCTTACGCGATATGAAATAATTAGCACGGTTTTACCCAATTTGTTTAGCGTTTTATTAGCATTTATTTGTCGAGTGTATTTACTTACGTTTTTGACAAGTGGGTGTATAATAAATAGGTTATTGGATTGTATGGTCGTGTATGGACTCGTCCATACAGGACCATACAATCCAATAACCTACAAATACTGGATCCCACGGCAAGCTAATTAGACGGGGGTTGGAACTTGAACTTAGCGGAAAGTGCTAATTAGAGACGACTTAAAAGGTACAACCCATGACCTGCATGTTTGGAATACTTAAAAAAACGTGTTGCCCTAAAAAAAATAATAATAATGAACACTGTAATTAAATGCAACCCATTTAACTGGAGAGTGGAATGTACAATAAGGGCTGTACATGGGAAGGTCTGTCAGCAATCTGCTCTGCCTGGTTTCCTTCCACCATAATGCTGGCCGCCGTCGTGTAAGTGAAATATTCTTGAGTACGGCGTAAGACACTAATCAATAAATAAATACATTAAGGGTACATATGCAAGTGTAGACAAAAGTTCACATTCTGAAAACATTTTCCATCTAAGTTTTTCATTTAAATATTCTAATTATCCGAGCATGGAATAGCCAAAACAAAAAAATAATAAAAGCATATCCAAATATCTTAAGATGGCTGACTGTATGCTTTGTAAAACTTGAAAGAATTTTAATTACAATTTGTTGGCAAAACGAAAGAGAAAAGGTAGAAAAAAGAAAGCAAATTAAGCAATGGACGCTTTTCTGGAATGTGCAACTGGTTTCCCCCAATGACACCTCTTTTTATTCCTTGCAAAAGGATACTTTTCCAGTGTTCTGAATTAGCCTTTCAATCAGATGTTTTTATTTTCTTTGTCCAAACTTGGAATATGTCGACTACACATAAAACGTTGTCCAGGCAGCAGGAAATGTTACAGCCATGGTCGTTATTTTCAGGTGGCAAGCATTCCAGAGGATGAAGAATTCGCTAAGGACTATAGGGTATGTCATCTTGTCACAGTTACAATGGAACTCCATCGTAGAAACGACATAGAGGCCTGAGATTTAGACTTAACTAAACACTTATTCCGGAAGTAAGAAGTTATCAGACAAAAAAGATAAATCTCATGTTGATCTTCGTTTTTGTTTCTTTTTAAGGGGTGATCCTTTCCAGTCAGCATTAATTTGGAAGATCTGTTCAAGATCAAGATCTTAGAGAGTTTCATTAGCTCTGGTATAGAAAGTACCAATTTTAAACTACTGGGTATGACCACAATTGGTTTTAAAATCTTATCTTCGGTAAGTCGTCTCAGTGAAGCAGCACTAAATAAAAGAGCGGTGGAAATCCGTCCTGCAGCAAGGAGGCACATTACACGTACATGCACCCTAATGATACCTTTCGTCGTCATATGATCTTCCGCTTCTAAGCAGGTGATGTATAATATATCTCCTTTTATAATACTCAGGGCGGTCACATTTTTTTGGCTTTGGATTTTAACATAAAATAAATAAATATTCTTCAGTGGGACATGAAGAAGCAGAAATACCAACTGGCCGTTGACACTCTTATGATCGGGATAAAGTCATCAAAATGGACCACCTTGGAGTCATTGAGGAATCTCTACACGGCTCATCGTCTTCCTGAACCCAAGGTTACCAGTCTTCCTGTATAGAGGTCACGCGGAAGAAATTGAAACTAAAGTCTACAAACGACATTTAAACACAAAGCTCAACACAAAATTTCTTTAATTTTTGTGTAAGGAATTTGGTGAACAGCGCGAAAACGCCACATTTGAAATACTTGCTTATGCATGCAGCATGATACAAATGGAGTGCCCTATGCTGCCGGCGCAATGGCGACTAGCTGGACAGACCATTGTTAACTTGCCATGTATGAGTAATACATTACCAAATTTCCCACAATACGTCATCACAAAGGCAGCGATGAACAAAAGATTGAACACAGCCTTGACCCGAATTACTTTTAATGGGAAAGACTCTCCACAACAAACCGGGCTGTACGTAAAGTGAATGAGACCAACTGTTTGTAATGCAACATATATGTTCATTAAAGTCCGTCTTAATACTCAATACATTTTCATGTGTTTTTAAGGGAAATGATGTTTATACCAACTGTTCATTATCGTTTTTAGTGCACAAAGACCTGGATGGAAGACAGCCATTTTGGTAACCAGAGAGTAGCTGGAGTCAATCCAGTTCTGATTAGCCTGTGCACACATATACCTAGCAAGTGAGTCTATCTATTAGAGATTTCAGTATATGTCGAGCTCCAAGGCGTTGTTCCGAATATTCATCACTGTTCTTTCTATTCTAATACCGTCTCTGTTTCTCTCTACAGAACGACATCTATATTTTAGTCATCGTTATAAACCGACACCGGTTTGAGGTATATAACGACATAATTAAATTTTTCTAAAAGGCTGTCCGATAAAATCTTTTTAATTGGTGTTAATTAAATTTCTTGAGAGTTTAATTGTGTGTCCACTATAATCCCAAATACCTGTCGTTATCCAGGTAGAATATCTAGCTATAGGACCTCATTAAGGAACCTTTGGTTTCAGATTTGGAGTTACAGATAACATGGTTGAACCCTTTCTAGAAGGGTTATCTCTGCAGGAAGCTATCAACCAAAAACGACTGTTTATCGTGGACCTCGAAATCATGGAGGATGTGCCTTGTCAAAATGACACATTTGTTGTAAGTTCGAGCACCAGCTGTGCATAGCCGTAAGCTGCTTGCAGCACCGCGTACTGTTGTATTTTAAAGTTTGAAACGGTTCTACTACATAGAAGCGATGCTACGCGACAGTATGCCGTAGTGTCTCGCAGGACCACGTAATGCTGTCAATGGCGTAGAGAAGTGAAATAACAGTTCACGATGTCATGATACACTGTAAAATCTTGGAGATGCGCGACACCACTGTTCAAAATGTCAGAAGATGCTTCGAATCTTGAAGCGGTGAAATCACAGTATCACAGTACACTACAAAATAATCTGTTAATTTTAACAGAAAGTCTGTTGAATCTGTTTATGTTAGATTAATAGAATGCGTGTGTTATATTTAACAGAATAATCTCCTGCAATAAAAGAATACATTCCAGCACCACTCAGACAACAGACTTTCTTTTAAAATTAACAGATTAAGTTTTTTAGTGTAACACCTAGAAGTATATAGCACAGGTTCTAGTGCTGAAATCATTGTGGGTTTCGAACCAGCGATCTCAGGCTTAAGCAAAAAATCGCCAACAACCGATGTTAACTGTCTAGACCACTCGACCAACAGGCCTTCCACAAAATAGATGGTAGTTGACCGGTAGACTTTACGGCGAACAGGCATTACCCCTCTGATGATCACAAATGACACCACTCCGTTAGGTGGATGTATCAGACAGGTTTACATGTTATTTTATAAGGTGGATTAAGTAACAGTATTATCGTTATGTAATTCCTATTAAAGAAAATACTGTTAATGTAAATAGTGCAAAGCGCGTAATCTCAACTGACAGCGTAGAACAGCAAGTTTTTCAACTGTGACCTGAAATGCTGCAGATATATCAGAGGAAAATACCTGAGCCACAATGTGATGAAAAGAAATACTAAATTGGATTTCTCGGCAGACGATAGCATTGAAATATTTATTTATTTATTTGATTGGTGTTTTACAGCATTGAAATATAAGCCCAGGCTGAAATATTGGCTTTTTAATCCGTTGTCAAAATACTGAAATTCTGTGAAACATGTTTCTGTGCACATATAACTTGTGTCCGATTATTGCATTGTGAATATACTTGTACTAGAATTCTGTTATTCATGTTTCTGTGTACATATATGCGTGATGATATTCAATCAATACATTGTTAATATACTAGAATTCTGTTAGACATGTTTTTGTCTACATATGTGCTGCTTTTCTTTTCAAGGTCTGTGCCCCTTTGGTATTGTTTTTTGAAGACAGAGACAATCAGTTATTACCCGTGGCAATCCAGCTGTTCCAAAACAAAGGACCGGACAATCCGGTTTGTATCCCATTTACCTTCATGCATGTGAAGCGAGCGTGGATACCGGCGCATGCGCTATTAACAAGTACATGGAAGTTTTTCCTCGTCAGTTTAGCCAATTTTCATGCCTGCAACTTTTTCTGTTGTTGTGGTGTTTGTATATTGCACAAGAATGATAATCTTGAAAATTCGTTATAGTGTACCTTTTAAATCATTTTTCTTTGTTATTATTTATTTGATTAGTGGTAACGCCATGCTGCAGAACAGGTCAAGCATAAGTAATACGGCAGCGACCTGGCTTTTGTCTAGCCAAGATTAAAGGATACGCAAAACGCTTAGTTTTGTCTCATTATGGAGCAAATGACGTGGATTAAACTGGTCTCACACGAAGCGAGTTTCGGCTATAGCGAGCCAGAGCGAGTCTTTTACGAGCATATTGCGACGTATATACACTCGCAGTTGGCCTCAGTCGGTAGCAGACGATCGTTTCCATTCTCCAGCGGTCGCAGATGTTTTGGGTTGGGCCAAAAAATCTATGATGGCTGACTCACTGATCGAACGTCGAAACTCGCTTCGTGTGAGACCCGCTTAACCTATAAATGTTCAAAAATCCTCTCAACTTTCTTGGGGCGTGAAAATGACTTTAAGCTACTGTTTTCCTATAAGGTCCCAGCTGTCAGTCCGGAAATTAAGTAGTCTACTGTGGTGACGTCAACGATGAAGGATTCAAGCTAGATAACTTCAGAACGTAAACTCGCGTTCCCAGTATGTGCATCGATGATGTCATTTTCGAATATTCCCGACCATTCACGAAAAGTATACGTAAAATATGAAGAAATATAAAACATGTACCGGTATTAGAAATTAATATTTTTTTTGTCTTTGTTTTTTGTTTTTGTTTCGCATATATTTCTTCATTTCTTTAAAACCATACTTTTTGTTTTATAGTACCTTTTCGTGTATCCTTTAAAGATTTACTGCTAAAAGATAAAAAAACTGTGGAGATTCAGTCTTTCAGAGATATTGTCTTCCATCTTCCAGGTATTTTTACCGTCCGATCCGCCTATGACCTGGCTCCTGGCCAAGATGTGGTACAACAACGCTGATTCCGCATATCACCAGGCCCTCACACATCTGGGTAGTTACAATCCAATTTTCATATACTCCAAAAATTAATCTGTTAAATTTGTTATGTGCTCAACTGCCGTCAGCTTCTAAATTTAGCTTGCCACACATGCTAAGTTCAGGTTCAAGTCAAAGGGAGAGAATGGAGAATTGTTGAGAGTTTAGGATGCTTTCGCTGTGTATTACTTTAGTAGGCCTTTTGTGCTGAATTTTGATGTCTTTATAGCCTCTGGCTTTGTTATATCCTATCTCCACCGAATAATTGTTCAGTCTGAACTTGTATATTTAATTTGTGCTCTTGTGTACACAGTGCTTATTAGTACACGGACCCTGTCTGTGGAATTTTGTGTATATTTCGTCATACACTCAGTTATACTGTGGATTTTTTCCCTCTTATTTCTGCATTAATGCCTGTATGGTTTTCCGCATTGTGGAATATATGCGTCCGTTTGGACTTGACACCGTTGTACATGTAAGTACTTTAGTATTTGTATAGAAACTGCTATCCTTTCTTGTTAAACTTAAGTACTTTAGTATTTGTATAAGTCTTATTATCTGTTCTTGTCAAAGCTAATAAATTGTTTTCTTTCAGAGGCATTTAGGAATTGGGATGGTATAGATTGACAGAGGCATTACTTATGGATAACAATTCCTGGATTTATTGTGTTGGTGACGTTTCGATGTAGGTTCTTACATCGTTATCAAACCATATTGATAACGATGTAAGAACCTACATCGATACGTCACCAACAAAATAAATCCAGGAATTGTTATCCATAAGTAATGCCTCTGTCAATCTAATAAATTGTTGTAAAATAAAATCTGCTGGTTTTGGTTACTTTTTTGTGCGGCTAAACTGTCGTGTATTTCGAACAAGCCATCTCTTTATAATACAGACAGTTTGGGTCGTAACAAATTTAATAGAAAATCTGTTAACTAATGTTAGAATGTATTCTGCTGTTATAACATAATATTGTGTCACATTCAACACAATTTCCTGTTAGTGTAATAGAATGGTTATGTTGAATGAACAGAAAAGGTGTGTTATATTTAACAGAATAATCTGTTGCCATAACAGAATATATTCTAGCATCACTCAGACAACAGACTTTCTGTTAAATTTAACAATGTTTTTTTTCAGTGTAATTTGCACATTATTTTCAACAAAATATCATCAATCATCCATCATTCAAATCCGAGTACATCAGTTCCATGCCAGTTGCAGCTGTTTCAGCATGTTACTTATTCAGCGCTGACTATATTTTGCTCTCATACACAGACAAAGAATCACAGATATTTCAATTCAGATAGAAACTGAAATTAAATTAAGCCTTATATTGCCTTTGATCTCACATACAACCTGAGATGTATTATAAATTAGGTGAGTTTCCAGATTCCGCTAAATAAATTTGCCGTACACATGACGTTTTATACAGCTGGTGCAGACATGTGTACAAAATTTACAACATATCATGAGAAAATAGAGACGTATTTAATGAAACCATTGCTGTACATCTCGGTAGTCATTTCATTACCTTGCAAAAGTAACACCTATTGGAGTAACTTAATGTGTTAACCATCGTGTTTTACATGTAGCATTGTATCCTCACTCTAAGAGGACAATGAATGTAACATCGAAGACTGTCATATTTTCTTCGCAATAGCTATGCTGCCATTGCCCCTGACGATGGTGACATACTGCGTCGAATCTATAGAACTTTGAAAGGAGGCAAATGTAAATGCTAAGTTTGCCACAAAGAGGAGGAACACGCATTATACACGAATTTGTAGTTTCCCAGTGTTAATCGAGGAAGCATTTGTATCAGATGGTCAAAAAATTATGTTAAAAAGGTTACAAAATTGTAACAAAATGGATATATCAGATGATCAAGACGAACAATTTTGCTGGGAAACACACCCTAAACAGAAAACAGAAAAACAATGTATTTATGAGCTTCATTAAATTGAGCTGGGCGGGCGAGTCCGTCTTCTAGTACGAATGGTCTCGCTCAGAATTTTCTTCCCGTATAACTGTGGCCAGAAATCGCCGACTTGTACATGTTCTAGTATGAATGGTCTCGCTCAAAATTTTCTTCCCGTATAACTGTGGCTAGAAATCGCTGTCTTGTACGTGTTCTGGTATGAATGGTCTCGCTCAAAATTTTCTTCCCGTATAACTTTGGCCAGAAATCGCCGACTTGTACATGTTCTAGTATGAATGGTCTCGCTCAAAATTCTCTCCCCGTATAACTGTGGCCAGAAATCGCTGTCTTGTACGTGTTCTGGTATGAATGGTCTCGCTCAAAATTTCTTCCCATATAACTTTGGCCAGAAATCGCTGACTTGTACATGTTCTAATACGAATGGTCTCGCTTAAAATTTCTTCCCGTATAACTGTAACCAGAAATCGCTCAGTTCTTAAATATATCACGCGCCTGATATTTTCGCTCACCTGTGTTTTCAGGTTTCACTCACTTTATAATTAAGATCTATGCTTTTCTCTTTCCTGGCTAACTCACCTGATATTTTGTGCTTCCAGGTTTCACTCAACTTATATTTTGTATTTTCAGGTTTCACTCACCTGATAATGGAGGGTATCTCTGTCATCACCCAGAGGAACTTGTCCCAGTCTCATCCAATCTTCAAACTCCTTGCCCCGCATTTCCTTTTCCTCATTGCTATTAATACGTAAGAAAACAAGTCTAACTCTTCTTTAATTTCATTTATTTATTGAACACTTGTGATATTCGTTCAGTCCTGTCCTCGAACAGGAATCTCGGATAAGATTCTCTTGCTCCTGTCTTAATGACAGTAAGCATCCAACAGCGTTAGTAGCACCAAGTAAACAATCTTACTTAGGTATCCAGGTTTCCGCCATCGATAAAACTGCGTAAAATATTTTTGAAAAATATTTGTGTGAGGCGTTAAGCACGTTTAAAAAGAAACACTTTTTAATAAACTTATCCTTTTTTATTAATTATTTGTCTCTTTAAGTATTTGTTTTTTTATTATCTTAAAAGTATCTATGTATATCCAACATCATTAATATCAGAATTTTACTCACTGAGTAAAGTTGGTAGGCCTATTGTTGTGTCTTATCTGTAGAACATATTTTATGTCTTAAAAATATCTTTGCTGCAGGCTGGCCCTCAAGACGCTTATATCAAAAGGTGGATGGGTGGACTCGGTGGAAAGTGTAGGCATTAAAGGCACCTTTTTTCTGATAGCCAAAGGGTAATAATTATCAATTTTATTTTAACAAAATGTTGTGTTATAGAGGACTTGATGCTAAGTTTAATTTTCATCCCCATTTACAAGTCGATCAAGGCCATTTCCGCCAGGTACGCCTTTGTGAAATTCTTGACTTTTCGTAGGCTCTTGTATTCTGTACATGAAGGTTTCTGGAATGCCTGGCACAATTCTGACCTCCTGATATTGTGCAATACCTGAGACCAGTTCTGAAATTCTGTGACACCGCAGACGAATTGTGATTTTCCGATATTCTGTGATACCGCAGACTGGTTTTGACCTTCTGATATTCTGTAATACCTTCCGACCAGCTGATACTTGCATATGGTCAGTCATACCTCAGAGCAATTCTGGCCATCTGATATTCAGTGATACCTCAGTTCCATTTCTAATCTTCTGGTATTCTATGATCAATCGGACCATTTCTGATCTTACGATAATCCGTAATACCTCAGATCAGTTTTGACCTTCTGATATTCTGTGATACCTGAGACCAATTCTGATCTGATATTCTCTAAAACCTGAGACCAGTTCCAAAATTCTGACATTCTGTTATACCGCAAAACAATGATAAAGAATAATGAATCTAATCTGCTAATTTACGGTAGAATATATATAACATAGCGATTGTTGTTGAGTGTAGACTTACTATAAGATTCTAGAATACCTTGTTGATCTATTAATATTTTGGATACCCCGTGGCCTCCATGGTGGAGTTGTGAGCGTGCTAGCGCAGCATAATGACCCATGATCCTCTTACCACTGCACTGGACGGGAGTTCCAGTCCAGCTCATCCTGCATGCTTTTGGCTTTTGTCCAGTCACATACGGGTGTAAGGGTCTGGCAGCGGGTACTCCTGGGCTTAACCCGTGTCATGTCCGGTCTCCTCTCGCCGTAATACTAGCTGTCATCGTTTAAGTGAAATTTATTAATTACGGCGTAAAACACCAATCACAGAAGTAAATTAACAGGTATGAGTATTTCGCAACCCTTTGAAATCATTGTATCATTACCGGGTGCAATAGTAGTCCCCACTGAAATAAGATGAATTTATTTCAGTAAGGTATTGGAAAAACAAAAATACTCCGAATACCTTGAAAGATGTTGACATTCTAAGATTCTGGTACATCTCCTCAAAGTGTTGACATATACTAAGATTCTAACATATCTTGCCACAATGTTGACCTTTTTTGAATATTTCAGCAAAATTCTGACATTTTTATATTTTTTGGAGATTTCAGCATAATCGTGAGCTTCTCAGATTCTTGGAATCTGTTCACAGTTATGACGAGAGAAGAGGGAGTCTCTCAGTATACAGCTGACTGAGGTTGAAATTGTGAAATGTGTCGCCAGAACCCCGACCCTTATCATTTTTTCTCGGGCACTGTATTCAATTTAGGGGGTTAGCTCGCCATCGCGGAGCAACGATCCAGGAGCCTTTCACTAATGTCGTCGCTAAGAGTTTAAATTCAGTTCATGCTGGTTTCCTCTGCTGGTTTACGCCGTACGTGGGAAGGTCTAGCAGCAACCTGCAGATGGTCGTGGTCTGTTTATTTTCCTCCCACCATAATGCTGGCCGCCGTCGTATAAGTTAAATATTCTTCAGTACGGTGTAAAACACCAGTCAACTAAATAAATATCATCGCTCCATTATTTCTGTCACGATACTTGTACACTTCTAAGTTAGAAGATTAAAACGCAAATAGGTCACTGACAAGTTGTTTACCACTGTTAAGAAGGGAGTTTGCAATCTTATTTACTTTCAAACAATATGACTAGACTACTGTGGTTATAAGAAATAACTTACTTACCTGATTTACCTGGCGCAGAATCAAAGCATGGCGCATGGATGTGGAAGGAACCATACCAGAGGAGCTCAGACAGAGAGGTGTATGTAAAAGTTAATACTAAAACTTCTTTTTTATGAAAAAACAACAACAAATTACGTTCTGCTAACATGCTGGCCATTGATGTCTTCGTTAAAATAGTGAATTTTGATGGATTTTGACGTAAAGAAAATTAAATGACAGGATTGTCGTGGGGCCCTCGATTGTTCAATAGGCTAAAGTGCTATTCTCGCCACAACCAGCCAGTGACTCCACAGACCAGAATACAGCACTCCACGATGGGTCAATTTTGGTTTTATGCCAGTAAGCTTTAGTTAGGTATCTCGCCGGGTTTCCTACACCCATGAAATTGTTTTAGTGAAATATTCTTGAATAGAGAGTTATTAAATGCCAGTCGATTAAATAAATAAATAAAGATATTCGTTTGGATTTGGCTTCTTAAGCCGGTTTGCGCTATCGGCAAGCTACAGTCCATCGAAGTTATAGGATTGCAAGACATTGTAGTATGTCTTAATAAAGTTTTAATCTTTTAGCTGCTGGATGATAAGGTGCTCCATTTCTACCCGTACCGTGATGACGTCATACTGCTGTACGAGGCCATCAGCTCATACGTCACTAAGATTGTGGATTTGTATTACGGTGAGTAAGAAAACGAATTTGAATTATTCATATGGTGGTGAAGGCGTTACTTTTCGCAAGCGTTGGTCACATTATTTGATATCATAATAGACGAATACATTAAAATGGTATGATTTACAATAGTGGATTATTGAAAGATAAATAAAAATGATGGAACGCTGAAGTTATCAACACAAGTGTACAGTCAATGTAGTCTCTTTTTCTATTTTATATTATCATTTATCCGCAGATAGCCCAGAGAAATTATCAGGTGATCATGAGATACAAGCATGGGCGAAAGAGTTGGTGACCCCTAAAGAAAATGGAGGATGTGGAATATTGGCAAGCGTCTTCTTCCTTCCAAAATAAACATGTTTTCATAACAATACCTCAGCGTAGAATAAGTCTGCAGTGTTTGTCAGTTGGTGTGTAGTGATATAATAGGTCATACATCACATCCACATTTATGCACAGAAGGACCCATGAGGATTACAGGGGGATAAGTTAATTTTTGTTGATTAGTTTGGTGATCAAGCCTATTCAGCTTCCTACTACATGTTGTCAGTAAAACACAAATATCTTCAAATTTCTTTTATCTCAAACGCCTTTTCACGTTTTGGGGGTTTTACTCCTTCTTTTAATCTCCACAAATATTGGTATTTACCAACACATTACGTTACAGTTGTATACAGGGTGCCTATGTGAATTCCGTGTTGTATTTTCATATTCAGTGTACAACTGTGGTTTGTAGGTTGTTTTCAGGCTCTTTGAAACAAAATCTTTTTCAAATTTATCCGAAAGGATTTTCTAGGTCTTTAGAGGCTCGCCATCTCCACCAAAATTTTGAGCCCCCGAAGCATTGGCATTTACAATCACTACTGGAAATAATTAATATATTTCTTTGTTATGTTACATGTATTGTAACATGTAATGTATATCTGCGTGAATTGTGTATTGTGTTTTTGTATTGAATTGTGTTCTGTTGTATTGTAGGGTGTACCAGGTAATGGATACTTCACCAGTAATGACCAGCTCATCCTTGTTCTCACCTCCATCATCTGCACCTGCAGTCTTGTACACGGGGCCTTCAATTTCCCTCAGTATGAAAACTACGCCTTTCCGCCTAACTATCCCATGATGCTGAAGGGAACGCCACCTAAAGATAAAGTATGAATCATTTGGGAATCCTAAAATATCAAAACATTTCTATTATTCTGAAAATAACTTACCTGTATCTATAATTGTAAAAAGCCCCTATGGACATTATATTATATGTTATTATTATCTATGTTTAAACATGAAAGGCTGTAATTCGAACATTACACAATAATTCATTTTAACTTCTGTTAAGAGTCCAGAGAATAAATAAATATACATAGGCGTCTTTTATATTTTGTACTTATTCTTTGCGGTGGCGTCAAGGCGCTTTCTAATGTGAGTTTCTCATCGAAATATACCCAGCCTTTCTGTTTATTGTCCTAACCACATTTGTTAAATTTCTAACACCGTAATTCAAACGAACGTTGCTATTTGAAGATGATCAGATACAGCAGCATATTTAAAGTAATTTTTTTTATTCTGTATTCATTTAAAAGTAAATTCATACCCTTTAATTTCCAGAAACCGAGGACAGAGAAGGACATTTTGAGGGCTATTCCAGACAAAGCGGTTGTTCTTGACACCATGCTGGTAGTGAAACTACTCAGTTCCAAGGGGACAAACTGTCTGGGAGACTTTGAGGTTAACTTTGCATTTGACCCGAAAGCCAAGGATGCCATTGAATAGATTGTCCCACTCTCATTAACCGTGGGAGTTTGGGGTCAGTAAGCAATCGTACGTTGATTCAGGACCATTTGTCTTCCGCCAATCTGCACCTGCCACACCAGGGAAAGTTCACCAGTTACACCCATAATACTGGCCGTGATGCAAGCGAAAAATCCTTAAGTATATAAGATGTCAAACAATAATTAAATCAAATAATTAAATAAAAGTAAATTCTTGTTATAGGTTATTTTTCCCTGCGAATTTTAGGTTATGATCCGATAGTTGTTGTTGGAATTCGAAGCACAGCAATCAGTATGCATCTTACAATCATCACTGACTGAAGATACGAACTCTGTCCTTTCAGATTCAAGGTTAAGCTCTCGGAAATCAAGAAAATCATAAGAGACAGAAACAAAACTCGACGGTTGCCGTATGAGTGGCTTGATCCAGAAAATATTCCGAACTCCATAAGCATCTGATCGTTGACAATGGGTATTTATGGTTGTATTGTAAGAAATCGACCTGAACAGGGCTTGGTACTTCTACTGGAAACCTGCATCACCTGCATTCTTGGGCATATGGGTTTCTGTATGTAAACTTGTTTACAATGCAGTGAAGAAAACCGTCTTTGCGCAAGTCTGGCGATGGAAAGACAATCAGGGTTTACGGACATCACGTGTTGTTATTGTTGATGCATTCGAAAGTTTTAGTATAGGTGACGGGAAGCAGTACGAGGTTTTAGGGGACTAACGTTGAGTGTTCTGTTATAAGAATAACCGCTCCATGTGTTTCTCGGTTTAAGTTATTTGTTGTCACGATTCTCGATTCCTTGAGTCTTCACACCGGTTTATATTATCTGGCTTTGTCTTGCTGGTTCAACAAAACTCTTGTGGTTGCATTATTATGCAGTTATAAGCAGTCATGGAAGTAGGAGCGATCATGGCAGTAACCGTAGTTTAAACTTTAGTAGTGGCATAATCTTTAGCTTTATAGCCAACCGCACCTATATAACATTGGTATGATATGTTAGTGTTTTTTTCTCCAAACGATTATTTCGCCCCATCAGTGCATCGTGTTTCGGATGCTGTATACTTTATTCCAGTTTATTTCATTTTCAAGTAACTGTCCCGCCCAAAGACGTATCGGGGGTCCGCACAGAATTGACAATTGTTCTCCTGTAATTCCTTTATACACTTAGAAAATGAACCGACTAATTTCAACGCAGCCTATTGTCTGAGTGATGCTAGCATGTATTCTGTTATCGCAGAACATTGTTCTGTTAAATATAATGCACATATTCTATTAATTCAAAATAAAGTTTCTATTAGACTAACAGGATATTATGTCCAATATAACGGAATATTGTGTTTTAATAACAGAGTAAATTCTAGCATCACCCGGACAAAAGACTTTCCTCATAAAATGAACAGATTAAATTTTTGAGTGTACGATGTTACCAATCACCAACGCAAAGACAGAAACGAATAAATCACAGGAAAATAGGCGAGAAAGGCTCCCCATTATATTTCTTTGCCGTTTTAGCTTATAGCTGTAAACAGATGATGTTACAATAGCTAAATATAAACAGTAGCACATAACACATAGTATATTTGTTGTCAAAATGTATAAGAAAAGTCATGGGAAGGTCAGTCAGCAACCTGCGGATGGTCGTGGGTTTCCCCTGGGTTCTGCCCGGTTGCCACCCACCATAATGCTGGCCGCCGTCATATAAGTGAAATATTCTTGAGTACGGCGTAAAACACCAATCAAATAAATAAATATAAGAAAGTCATTTTGTCATAAAGTGTGTGATGAACAAATAAGAAAAATCCTGTTATCTCCAATTATTTCAGTTCCAAGAGTGTCATGTTTAAGCATTTTACTTGAATTCAAAGACATCGAGTATGTAAATGATTATTTGAAAACAAAATGCTAGAACTGCCTGCGGTTTCACGGTTTCGTGAATTATTTTCAGCTTCTACATCATTACAGAGCAGTTTGTGACATGACAACAGGAGCGATGCTACGTATTAGGGTACTCAGTTAACTTTGGGACTAGGCAGTTAAAGGGAGTACAATTGTTCACTTACTCTCTAAATCAGTAAATAAAATGACTGGGCTTAGAGGAGCCCTTGCAACTAGGGGAAATCGTCCTCATGTCGCGCAGGTTGATTGCCAACCTGCTCACCGTGACAGATCGTCTGCGAAATGACGCAAGGTCTTTTTCGGTATTCGGTTGAAGGTGTAGCCAATGAAACAGGCCAGGCTACAATATAGTTGCTAACCATCAGCCTACTCTATGCCTTTAAATGCATAGGATAATATCCTTTTCCGTCTAATGTTGGTATTTTAAACAAGTTTTGTCTTACGAATTATACCGTGAATATATGGCAGTGTCTTTAATAGACATTTATGACGAAGCTAAACTGATAAACAGGGTGCCCCTTTCTCAGTGAAATTGTACGATATACTGTTAGGTGAAATAAACAGCGTTGAGCTTTCACTGGGAAAATACTGTATATAATCTATATAGATTTAATATATTTAAACTCATCTAACATATAGCTTGACAATATATGACGAAATATAAAAAAATTTATGTGTGGTTCAAATTAATCCTCCCTCCATTACTCCACAAGTGTGCAATATCCTATTGGACACAAGGGTTTCAAAGCATGCATGTTACCACTGTGCCAATGCGGACAATAGGTTAGAATGCATGAAATGTTATGGTGAATGTACCGTTCCTCTGAACGCCCAAATTATTCCATTTTGTTCGATTTATAAAAATATAATTACCACTCCATAAGTAGACATCAAATATATGGAAATGATTTTGGTTCACATAATCATCTTTTTATTATGAAGGGAATTCCCTCTGGAAAACGCTTTAAAATAGCAAAGTCTGCTTTTGACCCTACTTTTGTCTTGTGATGAAACGAAAAATATAACTAGCATCACTCCAATTTATCACACACACGCTCTTCAATAACTGTAGGGGCCTCCGTGGCTCAGTCGGTTAGCGCGCTAGCGCAGCGTAGTGACCCAGAAGCCTTTCACCAATGCGGTCGCTGTGAGTTCAAGATCAGCTTATGCTGGCTTCCTCTCCGGCCGAACGTGGGAAGGTCTGCCAGCAACCTGCGGATGGTCGTGGGTTTCCCCCGGGCTCTGCCCGGTTTCCACCCACCATAAAAAAATCAATAATTGTACTTCATATTCAAGTAAGTTTTATTTGTTTTTCTAAGTGAAAAAATTACACCTCACAGCTGCTCCGAAATGGCACGATTTCCTATCCAGTTCCTATCTAGTCAAGGAGCCCTTTTGTATTTCTGAAATATGATGATGTCTTTTAAACACTTCTAACGAGAGAACCGTTAATCGTTGCTCGGAAATGGCACGGAAAGTGCATATCTTGGACTACAACTTGGAACAAATTGCAAATTCTAGCTCTCAGTTTTCAATTTGCAGGCGATTGGAATTATGTCACTTCAAAACCCTAAACTTAATTTTCATATATCTCAAAAAGTTACAAACACAGAGAAAATCAAACGTAGATTCGGAATCACTGGTCCGCAAAACACTAAAAAACTTGAAAAGTATATAAAATTCAAAACTTTTTAAGACGTTATATGTTCGACCTGGTAAATTTTATGACTGATTTAATACACATTCAAACTTTATGTAAATAGTTTTATTCTACATGCATATCAAATTTGCGAAAGATCCGTCCTTTTGTGCACTTTTCTAGAAGAACAACAAGAGCTCTGTCAGAAAAGAATAATTTCAATATTCCGAGCAAGAACAACCTTGAAATTCTTGAAAGTACTTGGATTTTGTCAAAACCTTTTCAAGGCATTTCTGGAAATTTGCTACAAAAGGAATACACTATTCCATATTTTCAAATCGATCAGCACCCTGTGTCCCTTAAAATGTCATAATGGCAAGGGTATGGGTGGTGAAGGGAGGATGGTTCGCACTTAAATCGTTTTGTGTTGAAAAAGCCTGAAACTGATGACAATGAGATGCAAATTAAGTAATTAGTTCAGGCAATACTGAGGACGTTAACGCTGGCGAAGTCAAAGCAGGCATTCTTGAAAGTCGAAAAAGTGAAAGATTTAAACAGATGTGTTTGTCACTTGGTGCTGTAGATATGACAGTTTCGTTCTTCTAACATGTTCTTGTTACCCTATGGATGAAATATTGTTAAACCTTAATGAATCATTCATTACTTTTAATAGGAACAGTTACAGCTGAGACACCTGGCAGGAACAACAATTTCTATAGGGAAATCCGCATTTAGGCAGAGAATATCGACTGCGCCCGATATCACTCAATGTTGTTGAAGGTTTCTCTCTGAAATGTCACAAACCTTGCTTACTTCTCACGCATATACTGATTTTCCTCAGTATATTTTCCTCAGTCATTTACGGTCATGCATTGGCGTTGGTTGCCGTGATTTACCCTGGAGTTACGTATAACATGAGGTAAAACTATAGAAATAACAACCAAAAAAAAATAAATAAATAAAAAAATAAAAAACAATGTTTCCGTACGAAGTGCAAAATTGGCATTAATATCTTGTAAATTGATTAGATGTTAGGGAAGCTTCACAGATTATTCTAATCCTTTCCGGACAGCCATTCTTTGAAAACGCAAACTCCTTGGAACTGCTATAACTCTTTATAATGCAATTAACAGGAGAATAAAGGAACGAAAGTATTCGAAGGTAACGGAACATTTATTTATTGCCATTGTAAAGAGCACGCGACGTCATGTCAGGCACATTAAATGTTCGTGTATAAGTCATAGGGTAAACAAATTCAACATACTTTCAGGTCATTTAAAAGCTTTGGTTTACTTGGAAACTTGTCGATCAGAGTTTTTAAACAAGTTTTTATGACATGTTTATTCATGGAAAATAATAAAAACTAAGGCTTCTAAACTCATATATTAGTATTTGTTAGTTTTTCTCCTGCAGAAGGAGCTCAGTGCGTATGCTATGCTGGTGGAAGGCAAGTGCTCGCCAAAAAACTTCATGTAAGATGAATTAAACAGCCATAAAACCGCTATCGGCGGGGTATTGCCATCAAGGCTACAAAAATAGTGCAGGGAGGCAGGGCATACCATTTTCTACACAGTTCTTCCCCAGAGGCTGGGGTTTAACCCACTCCTCGTGCGTCGGACATGTCGGACGTTTCAAAGATTCCTCTTCAAAACTGACAAATGAACACGAGTCTACATCTGGTTCCTTGGTCTCCAGATGTGACTCATACAAATATATGTAATCGTACATTCCAACACACTGTATTACTGTGGTCGTTTATCATATTCTGAGAGCATTTCGCTGTATAGTATGAAAAAACTACATTTTTTGAAAAGTCTTAATGTCGGCTAACCTGTTCAGTTTGTGGCCATAATGTTGTAATTGGGTGTATAAATTTCAGATGGTGTGGCTGTTTTAGTGAGTAATCATTCTGAGTAGTTATATACCAAAACGCCTTACAATGGATAGTAATTGCTTCTTTATAAGTACATTTAACACTTATGATTTATTCCACTCATATCGATTTTGTCGTTGTTATTAATATGTCTAGCCTGATGTTAATATATTAACGTTCTGAAGATCCTTGGAAAACATGGGAAACTGAAGATGTTTATCGCCATTTAAATGCTGATGGCGTTTGGCACGTCCTCGGGATCCAGCCAGGGATATGGTTTTCTTCTTGTGTTTCTCTCCTTTATGAGCTTGCTTATTTCCGATAGTTTCTGCTGGAATCTGGAAATAAACACAATTTGAAGGTTAAAACTGAAGACTATAAAGGTAGTTACTTCGTCATTTGTAGTAAGATAAAATCAAGAAAAATAACAAGAATAAAATATCGAATTGCGGACACAATTTCCCACGCATACGGATTCAAAAAATGCCTCCCATGATCAAGAAGAAGATAATGTATCTCCACCAACAATATCACCGTTTTCCCATAGAATTACACTCCGCAGATAATAAAGAAACAAACAGATAAGCTTTCAGCATATCAAGTGCCTGGTAATCTTAGGTGCTGTTGAATATCGGAAAGTTCTTAACCCAACAGGAGATTGCAAGAAAACCGTCTCCTAGGTGAGACATCCGGCCATTTGTCTCATAGATTTTTCATTCATCATTTAGGATATGGCTAAATTTTGTCACTGCAAATAAGCACTGTCACATCGACTGTCTACATTTGCTCACAGAATAAAATCAAATGTGTTTGACTTACGATTCAATAATTTTCAATGCTCTTGGATCATACGCAAATTTAACCTCAAAGTCGCCCAGAGAGTTGGTTCCCTTCTGACTCAGCAGTTTTACGATTAACATGGCGTCCAAGGTCACAGCTTTGTCCGGCAATGTATTCACAATGTCCTGTTCAGTCAATGGGTTCTGGAATCAAAAGGCATTATTTGTAATTAAATGTGTGACGAGAATATTATGCAAAGGTTCTGAAAATACTTTGCATGGCGTATTTTCTCCATTACAGTATAATGAGCCCTTTTTCAGAAAAAAAACCCCGTAAAAATGAAGAAAGCACTAACAGAAAGACTATTAAAAACTATTAAAAGAAATAGCTTTACTGGTTTTTATTGCACACATAAATTATCATTCAATATGTTTCATAAAGCCCCCCCCCCCCCCCCGACAAGTCAGACAAGTCAAACATCTGAACATCTGGTAATTCAGTAAAAGGAAAATTGAAGAAGAAGAATTTTCTGATACAATTTTCAGTGGTTTGTCTAATGATGCTCATTCCGTTTTTATTTGGCCTTTTTGCTTTATAAGTTATATAAATGTACCCTATGAAATTATTACCGTAATAATTACTACCATAATTTACCGTTATACCGTAAATGTCACCATGAGTCTTACGCACTGGGGTGTAAGAACCCTCTCGGATTCTCATATTAGCCGGTGAAACCCACTGTCACAATGTCAACGTTTTTCTTTCGCTTTGCTGCAGTTAAACCCTTGACTGAATTGAACTATGCACGTGGTTCGACTCAGTTACTGGTTAGTCTTAACAACGTCATCCAATGAAATCTCTCGTTACATATTTATAGTCGCATATTGTCGTGCGACCTCCTGTCTGCTGCGCCAACGGATCCTCTGATTGGTCACAGGATCACCTTCGCTCTAACACTTCGTATGTCGAAACATACGCAACATGTATTCCAGCTGAACTCGAAGTACCCACTGCAGATGCCAGATGAGTCAACTATGATCAGAGAATGAGATGAGCTCTAATAAAACGAGAATGGTAAAACCCAGTAAATGAAACCTACCTTGTCTTTGGGTGGCCTCCCTTTCATCATCAGAGGATAGTTTGGCGCGAAGCCGTAAGTGTCATACTGTGGGAAGTTGAAAGCTGCGTGAAGAAGACTGCATGTGGAGATGATGGAGGTGAGGACGAGGACGAGCTGGTCGTTGCTAGTGAAGTGCCCATTGCCTGGTACACCCTGCAGTACACAACATAATACACCATAATAATTATACATTCTCATCCAATGTCCCAACAATAATGAGAGCGGGAGAATACTGACAATGCTATATTTATTACTGTTTTATTAAAAGAATAACGTCCTTAGTAACTCAGCATTTACTCTGGACTACGTAATGGGATATGACATGTATCTCAAAGTTGGTACGGTACACTGCATTCATATGGTTAAAAGGCTAAACAGCGTTCCCTTGACGTCAACGGAAACACAGGTGTGCTACCAGGTTATAGAAGTAACTCGCGCCTGATTGGTTAAACCTGATAACATGGCGGCGCTTAAGATTTTCTCAATATGCGAGATTTCGCTCATTTTGAACTGTGGTATCACGGATATGAACAGCACAAAGATAAATAAGTATGCTCTTTAAAGTTTACGAGGGACACTTCACGGATGCATGTACATATTCAGTGAAGTGTTGTCTTTTTTTATTAATCTGAATTGTCCTTCCACGTCCTTCCAGACAAATGAAAAGCCACCTGATTGTTCCATGTATCATGAACGATCTTTTCTGCACGGCTGTGAAAAACTCCAGGTCTACGCTACCCAATTATTAGTTGTTGATTCTAAATAACAAGTATATACAAGGATCATCATACAGGCGAGGTATTTTTGCTTATTTCAGATTTCAAGGAAAGGATATTTCGTGTGATTTTGGATGACTGTTGCTTGTCGTAGGGTAATTCCGAAAAATGAAACAAAAATGACCGCATAATGAAGTGCTGAAATATTTTTAAAAATATATTTTATATTTATTAAATAGTAAATGTAAAGCAAAGGGACAACTTTCACTGAACGTTTTAAGTTTCTCGTAACTTTTTCGTAAATGACGTTCTCTACGTTTTTTGGTTTACAACCTATTGATAATTGGGTTTGTCAGTTCAACCTATTATTAGCAGCTGTTGAGACATCACGCACTTGGCTTCATATCAGCATGAAACGTTTGCATTGTGACCCTTACATACCAGTTAACCTTTTCAGAACATTGGTATTTGCCTGACGAAGACATATTGTTTGTTACTCAATAAAAGTAGACATTTTTCACCCAAACGTCCTGCTGACTAATAGCCCGCTCCCCAACCCACAAAGAGACTCGAAAACATTTCCCCTATACTCACAAGCACGTATGCCGTGAATGCACACGTATACTGCATGACGTGTTATAAACAACCTTAAAGCCATGATTGCTGGTACAGTTATGCCGCCCGTGAGCCAGTTTACGTTTACGTGCACTGCCACAGCAACCAGAATAATGAAAACATATGCGCATGTACATTTAACGCTATATGAGAAAATGTCTCAATTCGCCTGTGGTTGTCATTATCCTCTGGTAATGGGTTGACTGAGCTCATTATATCCCCAAATTATCTCAGTGTTGTTATCCTGGCGAATAATTCCATGGTGTGTATAAATCACAGGTAATTTCATCTGAACGTACCAATATTCCGCACCCGCCTTTTTCCTTGGGTTTCACCAACTCTTGCGCCCAGGTCTGGATCTCATCGTCTCCACTCAGTTTATCAGGAGTATCTGTTGTAGCAACATAAAATCTACATCGTGCATCTATCAGAATTATGTTAGCAGCAATAACTGAATTACACGAGCAAATTGAAAGCTGTGTACCAAATGCCTTGCACACTAAAACGTTGCGTAAAACTTCCATCCGTTATCTGCACTTTCATTAACGAAACGCAGGAAACAACAAAATTTTAGGAACTTTATTACAGATTTTGAACGATAACACGTACACATACTAGGCTGATATCTTGTAAAAGATAATTATTTCGGCTTTGCTAAAAAATACCAAACGACTCATTGGGTTTGCGCTGGTCGTGTTTTTGCAAAGAACCTCCGGTATAACCTCTTTAAAATATGAAAAAAACATTTAAACTTTTCCAAATGTACTCTTCTTTTTCAAATGTACTCTAACTAATACACTGTAACTTTTCCAAATGTGATCTCACTTTTCCAGTCGAAAATGGTGCGTGGTAGAGTCAGTGAAGCCTGGACCGATTGCATCTCACGATTGCTAGAAAATGTTACATTTGAATAAAGTATGACTGAACTGATTACTTCCATCTGTCACCCTCTCCTCACCCACACACATACTCACCGTAATACAAGTTCACTATGCTCTTAACATAAGAGTGGATGGCATCGTACAGCAGCATAACATCATCGCGGTACGGATAATACGAGAGGATCTTGTCGTCCAGCAACTAGCCACCAAACACAAATAATATATTGTATAAACATTATTAGTATTTGTAGTATACATATACATGTACATTTATATAAAAGTATCAAAAAAACAAATAAATATAAACATATCAAAAACAGACCTACTTCCACGGCCATATTGTTTACAATGGGCTGTGATAGGGAATAAATGCAGTACATTATGTAAACCATTAATCAGCAGTGTACATGTCATAAAATGTGCCATTATCAACAATTTTTAAGTTCCTTTCGTCTTCTTTTACTTTTTAAAATCTTCCGAAAAAAAGGAAGAACTCCCATCTGTTCGTACCCCTCTTTGTCTTAATTCCTCTGGAATGGTCCCTTCCACATCCATGCGCCATGTCTTCACACTAAAAAAAAATGACAAATGTCTGTCAGATATAGTTCAGAATAACCATTATAGGAGAGTTCTCTACAGTACAGCTGGTAAAAGAAATGTTTGATGAAAATCTTTAGATGAAATACCTAAAGTTTTTGGTACAGTGACTGTGTTGTAGTTAAGCATATGTTTCAAAAAGTAACTTTCCATGTGCACAACTAATGCTAAGACCGCACGCGTTGTTCCTATTTAGCAAGAACAACCATTCTGAAGGACTTTAAAAATCAAATCTTACCCTTTAGCGATGAGGAAGAATGTTCCTTTGATTCCAATTCCTTGAACAGAATCCACCCATCCACCTTCGTTTATCAGAGCTTGGAGTCCCAGTCTGTAAGGATTCGTACAGATAAAGGAAATGTGCGAGAAAAATGCAAGATGCGCTCAAAGGAAAAAATCAGCATAAAAAATAATCAAGCGTCGTGGTCAGACAACAGAGATCTTTACAAGTTGTAACTCGTAACTTGAAACAGAGATCTTTACAAGTTGTAACTTGTAACTTGTAACTTCAAATGTGAATTAATTTTCTCTAATGATGACACCGAACATTGTGACGTCGTGGGTATGGTTCATAAAGCGTACCGTAGAATTCAATTATTTGAATGAATGTAATTCTTTGCAAGAAAAAGTATTTGTTTTCTTTTTTTAAATTAATGTATTTTACATACAGTGTTCTGTGGTGTGGACCATAACGTCTTTTGTTTTGGTCGTCTTCTTACCATGCATGTATAGTTCTTTTCTAGGATTTTATTTCTGTCAAGATCAACACCACATAAGCCGACTCAGAAGTTACGCGAAAGATACAACCAAGTCGTATATGTTCCACCACTTTTATAATTTACCTTCACTGCAATATAGAAATGAGTAATTATCTTCTATTATTAACTTATTACGAAGACAGGGCATCTTAGCAAGTCAGTAATAACCGGTATATCGGATTCTGAATTTGGCGAAAATCATAGAATAAACTCACGTGTTGATGGCGATGAGATACAAGAAGTGTGGGGCAAGCAGTTTGAAGATGGGGTGAGTCGGGGACAAGTTCCGGTGAGTAATGGCAGCTATACCCTCCATAATCAAGTGAGTCAAACCTAAAATCAAACAGATTGGTAACGCCAGGCCCATATCCACTTTTGTCAGGTTCCAAAAGAAACAAAAACAAAATTTACTTAAACAGCAACCAAGGGTTTATATCCCCCTGTATGGCTACATGGAGGTTCAATTTCTTTCTTTCGAGTAACATTATAAACTAGTAAATGGTGTTTCGTAGGGTTTCAGAACTATTTATCCGCGTGCTGAATGTGCATGCATGGTCTGTTGGAAACTATACCGGGTATCCATGACGTCACATCCGTATTCTCAAGTTTCAAAGACCATTCGGCGAATGCACTGGTTTAGCTGAGTTGTTCACATCTAACCTCTGACTTCTTGTTTCATTCTTGGATGAGTAAGAGTATATTTAATACACTCAAGCGTAAAGACCCATATTATCTTGTGAACTATATGAATGATGTGACCACGTGATCTTGAGAGACATTATAATTTATGACAAATCTTTGTTTTTCCTTCGCAAGAAACATCGTGCGCTTAGCCCTACCTATTTTTTTAAGAAGAAAATTTTTTCAAAAACTTATACCTTCAAAAGCAAACCGATGACCATCATAAATGAGTCACCATTTCTTTCATTTCTACAGGGCAATGCACTAAAATATGTCCACAATCAGATATAAGTACCCAGATGTGTGAGAGCCTGATGAACAGCCGAGTCGGCGTTGTTGTACCACATTTTGGCGAGCAGCCAGGTCATGGGCGGATCGGATGGTAAAAATACCTGGAACAGATGACAAAACAAGAATTTATGTAACTAAAACATGAAGTGAAAGTATTCTTAGTATATATATATGGTTGTTTCTTCTAAGTCAAAATTGGTTGTGTTTGATTGACAATTCAGTAAGGTGTAGATACCTACCGGGTTGCCAGGTTCTAGTTTGCTCTGGAATAGTTGTATGGCAATAGGCATCAGCTGCTTGCAGGAAGTCTCGAAGAACAGTGCTATAGGCGAACACAGCTACAAAACAATTTACAGTTAATATATAAAGGAGCTATAGATAAATGTTACTCATTAATCATACAAGAGGACATCAGACGAATCGTTAGAGAAGTATTTCACACTATTCACACGATTAATCATGACTAATGTTGTGGCCTGAGACTAATTAGGAAGACAACACGCTATTGCATTGTTTATTGATTATTATTGATTATTTATTTATTTGCTTGATCTGTTCTTTGGAGTGTGGAGGAAACCCATTGGTGAGTGAGTTCAAACTCTTATATGTGTGACATATGTAATATTTTTCTTGACAGAATTTCGTGCAAGACCACACAGGACAGCATCGTCCACAACTTATTGTGTCTACCAGCAAACTGCGGGTGGTCGTGGGTTTCCCCCGTTCTCTGCCCGGTTTCCTCTCACCATTATGATAAATCTGACCGCAGTCGTATATAAGTGAAATATTCTTGAATACGACGTAAAACATCAATCAAATTTAATAAATAAAGAAATAACAACCACTTATGGCATACCACCAAGGATCCGCGAACAATTGAAGGTGTGTTACCTTAATGCTGATTTTATTTATTTATTTATTTGATTGGTGTTTTACCGTTGGTACAATCGTGTAATATATTATATATTATTTCTTTTACAGTATACATGTATTTATAAGTTACTCAATCTTAGTGTACCCTGAAAAGTCTTCACGATAATGTATGGATTAACTTACACTGAAATTTTACGCAAAGTTATAATATCAGCTTTCCGCTGACAATATATACGGTAGATATTTTTTTGGGGGGGGGGGGGAGGGTGGAGGTTGTTGTGAAGGCAGGGGTTTGGAGGTTGCACTAAACTCTAATAATCTAAAGGATCTAAAAGAGCACTAATATAGGTTTCATGGAAACCCAAAAAGTTATGGAAGCACAGGTAGCATGTGGAGACAGAGGACCTTATGCCAAGCCTTAAACCGTGACAGGTACAGAGGCAACATTTTCTGTTAGGATAATTTCGAGGTTATCAAATCGACCCTCGGTTTAATGACAGTAAAGAAATCGCCACTTACCACGAAGGAGTCATTCTGACAAGGCACATCTTCATTTATCTTCAGATCGACGATAAACAGTCGATTTTGCTGGATTGCTTCGTTCAACGTTAAACCTTCCAGAAAAGGTTTCACCATTTCTTCGGTGACTCCGAATCTAAAAACCAAAATTTAAAACCTTAAAACTAACACAAAAAACCCCGATGATACATCACATTACCGACACATTAAAGAGTTTCAACGTACTCTTTCAAGGAATTTCGACCATTAAAACCTGAGCATAAGATTCTTCAGTTATATATTTATTTATTTATTTATTTATTTATTTCATTGGTGTTTTACACCGTACTCAAGAATATTTCACTTATTCGACGGCGACCAGCATTATGGTGGGAGGAAACCGGGCAAAGCCCGGGGGAAACCCACGACCATCCGCAGGTTGCTGCTAGACCTTCCCACGTACGGCCGGAGAGGAAGCCAGCATCAGCTGGATATGAACTCACAGCGACCGCAGAGTCGCCTGGTGAGAGGCTCCTGGCTCATTACGCTGCGCTGGCGCGCTAACCAACTGAGCCACGGAGGCCACTGTCCGTTATATAAATCATTGATGACACATGGTAAAAACCACCATGCTTTCTCATTCTGTGATCTTCACTTGACACAACGCCTGTTAGTTCTACATCTAACTGAATGTACGAAATTATTTCTCGCCTTTTGGAAGTGGCACGTATTTTGTTCTCCCAATCCATTTAAATTTAGAACTATAGTTTCTTTGGTGGACTCACTTTTCGGGGATGTGTGTGCAGAGTTTAATCATAACAGGATTGACCCCAGAAACTCTCTGATCCCCAAAATGGCTGTCTTCTCTCCACGTCTCGGTCGCCTAATGAAAACAACAAATGTTTACTTATTTACATACAGGTGTTACAGTTATGGCCATGAAACAATTTATAGCTAATAACACTAATCTTTTTACACTAAACATTTTATCGTAAATCGTTTTCAACGAATTGAGTTTGTGAACTTACTTTTAAAACAACCAGTAAAAAAAAATTCACATAAAAATTCATGTTTTTACTAAACCTATCAAATCATTCATTTCTTTGCTATGTGATGTTAACAAAGGTGTGTATATACATTTTAGATAATGAAGATTTGTCATCAGATTTTACCTCTGGCTTTGGCAAATGATGAGTGACGTATATGTTCTTGAGAGATTCCAGATCTGTCCATTTCCCGGACTTCACCCTCACGATAAGCGTATCCAGAGCTAGCTTATACTTCAGCTTCTTCATGTCCCACTGGAAGCGGAAGGAAAACACTCTAAAGCATAGTTTATTAACTTATAATTACTTATTAACTTGACTGATGTGCTAATCAGGTTATTCTCAAGTGTATTTCCCTTATAAACTGTGTACGCCTGGAGGAAAACTGGGAACACGTGAAGGAAATCTGGCAGCGCGTGGTGAAAGATTGGCAATGTATAGAGAACAACTGGCAGGGCATGAAGGAAAACTGACAGAGCATACTGCACACTGACATTTTTTGGTAAACCCCTACTAGACACGTGATGCAATATGGGAGTGAGCTTTGAACGCGTGCATTCATAGGTCAAAGGGCAAATCCTCTTCGAGTCGGCAAAATACATTCAGTGGTTTTGCTGGCAGCGACCCTGGGATAAAATTCAAACATGTCGCAAATTTAATTTCATATATTATAACCTAAGTGTCGAGTCGGAGGATCCTGTTTTAATTATACATTTCAGTGAAACGCCTAACAGAGGTTAACTGTCAGTGTTTTTCAACCTAAAACGTTTATAGCTCACATATAAACCGTACTTGAGCCAATCTTCATTTTTTTCAGCACTGGTTATTGCTGCTTTTAAAACTCTTCATTACATGTATATATAGAAGATCGAGAGGCTGACTTGAACGTATTTCGGTCCCGAGTTCGCAATGAGTTCATCGAAAGAAAAAAAATTACCGACCACTGGCGAAAGATATTCTTAAAATCGAGGGGTAGTTAAGAGATATAAGATATGCCTAAAAAACGAAAGAGTTGTTTTCTTTTTGGCGGGCATAGCTCTCTTTTTTCCCTCTCATGTCCGTTAAAACCATAATCTTCGTATTGGAGTTCTTTTTCATGTACCCCTTAACCACCTGATGGCTAGGTAGTGTCTCTGACTGATTGACACAATGAGTGGAAAGAGACGACGTGTTCGCAGCATTCAGACTCATCATCTATGGGTTGTTTAATTTTGCGACCAGATCACTATATAGCTCACTATACTTCAACGGGTGATGATTGCAGGTCGCACAGAGGCCTTACACGTTTTACTGGACTTCCAGAGAGCGGAAGCTTTAGAAAATTTTCACATTCATTAACAACCAACGGTGCTTCAAGCCATGACGTCCGGGAATTCTGATTTGCTGATTGACTGTTTATGCTGATGCACCGCAATATGGGTGCAGGCCGTCACAAAGGCATTGGCGCGATCAGTTTTGCTGACGTCATCGCTTTGAAGGACTGCCGGTTGTTGTTGGATTTAAAAGTTTTGAAAAGATTATCCACCTTCCGGTATTTTTCGGAAGTAGAAATATACGCTCTATGAGATAAATATAAGTGAATTCTATAGGGCTTATACCCTACCCTATATGAACGTCTATACAGTGGTGTCCTAGTGAGTCATACAAGGCATCCAACACTGTATTTAAAACTCTGTATATATCATGGCTGGGACTATAATAGGGTATAACAGATATAAGTTATATTAGTGACACCATCAAACAGGTCAAATTGCAGCTGCATACAAGTCAACTTGGATTAAACCAGGATTGCCACGTGTGGCACTTGTCTTACGTGGCATGATTACGTGGTTTCCTCCCACCATAATGCTGGCCGCTGTCGTATAAGTGAAATATTCTTGAGTACGGCGTAAAACACCAATCAAACAAACAAACATAGTCGATGATAAATTCCCTATAGCATAGCAAAGCGTGGCTGGCTTCGTATCAGTGCGTCATAAACATCATAACTAACAGGTATAACAGCTGTTCGCCTTTACCATTGTAAATATTCTTACCCTGTATTCCGTAGAAAAGTTTTCATCTGAGGGAATCTGATCAACCTTAAAAAAAAGGAAAAATTTTAATACAAATAATAAATAATGTAAGTAAAAACATGCTTTTAACATAACTTAATAATCACGATGTTCATGTGTGAACAAATCCGCTATTATTTGACCATTATTACTATTATCAGTTTGTTTTTCCTTCGGATACAAAGGATTAAGAGATGATTGTTCACGTGAACACTTAACATAGGGGAAAAAAAGTTCTCGGCCTGAGGTACAATATGAGTCACTATCTGCTCGTTATGTAGGTTACCAATGATATGCAAAGAAAGTTACAAGTCATTAAAATTATTACGCCCTGAGTAATTGCACGAGAAATAATTGAGTAATTGAAACGAGCCATGTGTGACGGATCTTCTTTAAGTACCTCAGGCCAAGAACTTTTCAGCCTCACTGCTCAAGTGGATTGAAGCTCAAAACATGGTAAAATGTTTACATGTGTATATATTTAGTCTATTACAGATATTTTAAATTATTGAGGGACCCTCATGAGGTCACGAGTTTGACTCAGGTAGGCCAATATTTGCTTCGGCTGCGTTTTTACGTCAAGAAGCTTTTCAGGCACGTTGTAAAGGGTGATGATTTCATCCGGGGAACCCAGTTGCCTTCACCCAGTGACTTGACGGCGGTTATGTAAATGTATGTGAGAAATTCTTCAGTGTAGACCTCGCGTTCAATATCAAAAAAATACAGATGAATAATAATACATTCAACGTTTGAGTGAATATCCAGTTTGGATAAATGAGTTAAGTGAAACTAATCAAAGCACAAAATAGAACCTATTTAATATACCCTATACTTAACATGTTTGTAATGCAAGCAAAAAGGTATGCTAAAGCAAGCAAGAGCCATGCTAAAATAATAAAAAAAAAATATATAAAATAACAATAATAATCAATACATCATTAAACGACGTTAAATTTTATTCCACTGACGCTATATTCCTTCTTACTTATATGATGACTGATGTCAGGATTATTGACGCAGGTATATAACTGACTTACATCTAATCAAAACATAAAAGGTTCTTAAGGGTATGCTTACCATTGTAACCTAACGGTGAAACGCTAACTGACAGGTTCTCGGTTATCTTAGCATCACACTCATGCGCCTGTAAATTGACTAAGGCCATTGAGGTACATGGAGATGCACATTCATTTATAACTCCTGACCGAGGCGGCACGGGTAGCTTTAAGACACTATCACGACACAAATGGATTGACCAAAGTGAACATACACCTTTGTCAAGGTTGAATATATAGGCACGCTACATCTAACTCTAAATGAAATCTATGATATTCCATTAAACTGAATGATTGTACAGTACACCAAGAACACCTATTTTGTTCTTTATTTTATCTTTTTTATTAATGTAATTCTGACATTCGCGTCATTTTAGCCGGTTTAAAAAAAAGGTAGTGTTTTCATGTTATTTTCGGCCGTTTAAACTTGAACGCCATCGAGTAACAAAAAAATCTTCAGTATGGCGTTAAACAATTAGCAAGTAAATAAATAAATCCCGACAGAAGAATCACTCGTGACATTCTTCTCCTTCGTGTAAGTGAAGGTCTGTTATTTTGCGCTGCACCAGGCATTATTATGAGTAGTATATCAGTTTAAGATGGAAAACATCTTGTAATTAGCGAACAGTAAGTAAGAAATGTCTTCGTCATTTTATTTTTATTTATTTATTTATTTACATATTTATTTATATATTAATTTATTAATTTATTTAGTTACTTAGTTAGTTATTTAGTTATTTGTTTATTCTAGAATATGTCATTTAATATACGACGGCTGCCGGCATCATGGTATAGCAGATGGTAATCTTCGTATACATTGGGTGAATTTTAGGCCTGTTTGCATTGGGCCTAATTTCGCCAGAGCCTAGCTGTCACGATATATACATACTCCTTACAGTGCCTGCGTCGCTCCCTACGTTCTCTTTATATCACCGGCGAATTTTGTACAGAAATCTTCAACAACATCGAGTCAACGGGGACGCAGTGATGAGACAGGAGTTGATATCGGAAAACACAAAGTCTCTGTCTCAACTTTTGTTTCTATTAATAATTGATGCACATGCATTCTCTTTATCTGAAGTATGCTCAACAAGATTCTAATGGCCACCTGACACAGTTATTGTTATTGATGAATGTGGATTATAAGGAAACCAGCGATAAGGCTTAGCCTAAACGAGCCCACGTGCGTCGCACAGGCTCCTTGTCTAGTGATGGCAGTGATGTAAACCGAGCGTTGAGAGCGGCACAGGCGCTGTAAATGGTATGTGTTATACACAGTACTCACAAGAAATGAACCAATATATGTTACTGGTAATATAGGATTTG
Source organism: Liolophura sinensis (assembly GCF_032854445.1). Lineage (NCBI taxonomy): Eukaryota > Metazoa > Mollusca > Polyplacophora > Chitonida > Chitonidae > Liolophura > Liolophura sinensis. The sequence continues at coordinate 36,853,856 of NC_088302.1, read as the reverse complement.
TGGTTTTCCTTTCTTGTGTGTCTACAAAGTATCCAATGAATTTTTATGTTTTTCAGCGTTGGTGTATAAGGGTTAGAGGAAATAATAACGGGGAGGTTCAGCTGTCATTCATGCAAATGTAGAGTAAAATGACAAGTCTTCCCGCAATATGTTACGCCAACTCGCAAAATCACGTGGCTATTGCGAGATTTCCCCGAAACTTCAAGAAACTTCAACTAAGCAGCCGAGACAATCAATTTTTAAAATGTGGACTTTATCGAGTTAAGCAGTCGGTAGCTTACCCCTCCTTTAAACACCCTGTAGTGTATTAAGCATTCGGTAAGTTTAATGTTCAAAACATAGACTGTAGTTTGTTAAGAAGGAGGGAAACACCCTGTAATGTATAACACAGCCTGTAAATTTAATGTTGAAAACATCGCCTGTAGTCTGTTAAGGAGGGAAACGCCCTGTAATGTATAACGGAGTGTGTAAATTTAATGTTGAAAACATTGCCTATAGTCAGTTAAGAAGGAGGGAAACATCCTGTAATGTATAACGCAGTCTGTAAATTTAATGTTGAAAACATCGACAGCAGCCTGTTAAGAAGGAGGGAAACACCCTGTAATGTATAACACAGCCTGTAAATGTAATTTGAAAGCATCGCCTGTAGTCTGTTAAGAAGGAGGGAAACGCCCTGTAATGTATAACACAGTCTGTAAATTTAATGTTGAAAACATCGACAGCAGCCTGTTAAGAAGGAGGGAAACACCCTGCAATGTATAACGCAGCCTGTAAATTTAATGTTGAAAACATCGCCAGTTAAGATGGAGGGAAGCATCTTGTAATGTATAATGCAGTCTGTAAATTTAATGTTGAAAACATAGATTGTAGTCTACTAAGGAAGGAAACACCATGTAATGCATAACACAGCCTGTAAATTTAATGTTGAAAAAATAGTCTGCTAAGGTGGGAAATTGAATGTTCAAAACATAGACTGTAGTAATGTATAACGGAGTGTGTAAATTTAATGTTGAAAACATTGCCTATAGTCAGTTAAGAAGGAGGGAAACATCCTGTAATGTATAACGCAGTCTGTAAATTTCATGTTGAAAACATCGATAGTAGCCTGTTAAGAAGGAGGGAAACACCCTGTAACGTATAACACACCCTGTAAATTTAATGTTTAAAGCGTAGAGTGTAGCCTGTTAAACTGGTTGCAAACAGCCTAAAATGTAATATACAGCTTGAAATGCTAATGCTGATAACCACGCGGTATAGTGTAATGTTGAGAATTTCCAATAACACTTTGAGCCGTCATTAGGTCTAAGATCAAGTATATCTTGAAATTCACGGAAATGCCCCAAGCTGAAAACCACTGACATTCTGTAGGTGTATTCATAGCTTAACTCCATTGTGCCAGGTTTGCTATTGACACAATGATGACCATAAATGTGGATATACGACAACCAGTCTGTCCTCTGCGTTGCTCGTTTCGGTTCACTGCAGATGAACAGCCAGGAATCGCTCACTCTGCTACTGCTGTCTTAAGAGTGACTTGACTTAGTACACAAAAACTTAAGCTGTTAACTTTAACAGAACGATGTGATGCTAGAATGTTATTATAAGACAATATTCTCTCATATTCAACATTACATTCTGTTAACCTCATACAATCTTTATGTTGAATTAATAAGATATGTATGTTGTACTTAACAGATTCATCTATTGCAATAGCAGAATACATTCTTGCATCAGTCAGACAACAGTTTTTCTGTTAATTTTAACAGATTATTTCTTTGAGAGGAGTCTTCTACTATTGAAGTGACATTCATGAAACCACACAGAAGAAGACTTGTGTGTGATCAGGTTTCTACGTTTACAGCTTCCACTGTTTATGCCTTATGTAGATCTATGTTTTCTATATTATATATGTCTGCAGTTACGTATGGCTACATTTTGGCCCCCCAAATCATGCTGGGAATGCTGATAGAAAACTCTAGATAAAAAGGTTGAGATTTTTAAGAATGTTATGCACCGAAATTCAAAAGGCATGGTAGTAACTCGTTTTAAGCTCAGTACAAAGTAAGGTGAGGTATTGTGAGGAGATGTCGGTGTCGTTTTTTTTTAGCTTTTTTTTTCAGCGCCTTTATACTGGGCTCTCAAACACGGACTGAAGCTTTCTTTAGCTCCCTCGTGTAACGTATGGTGTGTGGATGTACATACTCAGATGGAAGGTAACACTTCTGGAAGTTTTTCACTACAGTAGCTCAACATTTGGTCAGCCATTCACAGGGCAGCAAATGTCACCCATAGTGCACGGATTGCCAAATGTAGTTCGAGATTTACGTATTAAAAATCACTGCTCACAACTGCGCCTTACAACGATTTACAACTCTATAACATATGAAGTCACTGCTCTGCAGTCTTTATGCATACGCTAAATAGTCATGTTTATTACAGTACACCAATTTTGGCCTTTCTTGTTGATTTAATGGCAAGATCTTAGCACCATCTGACTAGAGAATAATATCTGCATATGACCGTGTGATTCTGCTTTATTTTGGTTCAGAGGTCAGTATTTGAAGGTATCACCTCACTAGAACGTCATGTAGTATTGCGAACTGTTCAATCAGGCGAGCTGTCGGTGTTTTCGGAATGTCTAGCTATATGTGTCATAAGGTCTGCAGATAATATGCAATAGAAATAAATTAAATATTAATAAATGCACATATGTAAAGTACAGGCCGATGTAATAAATAACGGTCGACTTAAATCAGGAATAAAAACACGTATATTACCTGGATAGGTAATCCGGGGACTTTCACTTTGAGTTTGTAGAGTTCTCTTTTCTCCTCCAGTTCCATTTGCCGTTGTTCCTTTTGTTCATCAAACTGCGGGAGCGAGGTGTCCAGATGCTCGATGACGTAATGGTGGTCGGTCCTAATCCAACGGAACACAGGGAACTCGTACACATATGTACGGGCTTCATCTATCACCGAGATTCTGTCCAGGTACCAAGAAGACCCCAGGCCCACCGAGTCTCTCCAGAACTCGATTTTCTTCACGCACCCAAACTGCAGTTCACTAGGCAACTTGACGGTGAATTCATCCATCCCGCCTCTCTCGAAGTCGTTCCTGAAAAATGTGTCGAGTTTAAACTCCGGTGTCTTAGTTCCACAGTCATCGTAAAACAGTATTTTGATGTTGGCGTCGGTTCCTGCCCCTGGTCTGTCCCCCGTGTACACCTGGAGTTTGTACGACATGGCGTCCACGTTTAACCGTGCATATAAGTGTCTTGAACCACCTGTAGTAGCTATGGAGCTATCCGCACTATACTGCTCTTACTGCGGGGCATACCCAGTACTATAAACTTTTATGTCCGGTATCCAAAGGCTTTGTACGTGGAGCGTATCCGTCTGTATGTATTGTGGCAGATATGCATGAGGCGAATTCACTGGCCTAGAAAACAAAACAGTGAACTGGTTATTTGGGATCTTAGTAACATCAAGCTATATAGGAGGTAAGTCCGCTACTCAGCATTTTCTGCGCAGTGTTGTTTTGCTCTGAGTTGATTCACCTCGTGCTATATTAAGTATATAGTTTAAAAATTTACAGACGTTTGTGGTTTTCCTGTGCTCTAACCTAGCTAAAGCACTGCGTTTCTACATTACAGCAAAAGGGTGCACTATACAATCATTCGCAATGGTAGGATTCCACTATGTAGAGGGCGACTATGGCTGAAAGTTCACTTTACGGCCAGAAACATATAGTATATGTTGTGTTTTATGCATGAAGTAATCATTGTTTGAAAAATATATGTGAATTCAATTTCTGAAGAGGGAAAAAACAAGTTCATATTTGTTTTAACAATGAATAGTAACACCACTCGATGAAACTTGACTGATGCTACTGTCTGTCTCAGTCAAGGTACCAGCCAATAGAAACCACCCTAACACGAAGGCGCGCCATTTACGATTTTGCCATCCTTGTTTTGAGAATTTATAACTTGATGGAAGTCTATGGTATAATTGAAATAAGAGTATTTAAGTTTTCTATGCCATTATAAAGCAAATTGTTTGCGTAGTGCACTACGAAAAACATTTTTGAACCATGGATTGTTTGCCATGAATAAAACAATTTCTTTGAATAACGCAGCGTTTGGCTTTATATACTACTTGTTGTTTTAACAAATTTCACCTGGAAGTCTGAATTAACCTGATCAATCAGCCAATCAAACATGAACATGTGAACCCTATAAGAATTAAAAAAGGATGGAATCTTTTTACAATATAGTGAGATTACACAATACATATAAAACTGGAACAGGATAAATAACATTATAGCTTCTCTTCTGGTAATAAATTATAAAAAAATATTCACGGACACGGTAAGACCTACAGAAATAAATTTGAAATATTATTCAAATCATTTAAGATTCTGTTTTGGAGGACACAACACATTCTGTAATTTACCGCGTAATAACACTTTGACATCTATAAAAGCACTGATTGTGGCCTTGATCTTGGGAAACGATCATTTGGCAAAGTAAAATTCTCAAAGCTATGTTTTTAAAAGCAATTTCCTTGTTCGAAATTAAACTTATAACCTTCTACCAGTTCCGCTAGCCTCCCTTGTTTCTGTTGGTCTGTGAGAATATTTACATTTCATTGACATAGTCCTGACCAACATCGTAAAAGTGAAATATTCTTGATAGGGTTTCCTCGTGAAACACCAATAAAATAAAAAAATAAATACATTTCATTCGTAAATATCACACAGACTAAGACTGCAGGAGTATTGCTAATATACTGGTCAGTTCGAACAATCCCTTCAAACCTACGTTTATGCCCAACTTTGGATATAGTCTCATTACCCTGCCAACAAAAGTTGCCAATGTAAAATCATTCCCAGGTATATGCAAAAGAGTGGAAAACCTCTATTGTATGACAGCTAACTTAAAAATCTGGTATGGTCGAGCAGATATCCGCAGATATATAGCAAACAAAACAAGGGAAAGGTTTTCTCCCTGTATGATACCAGCCAAACAGTGAAAATATTCGGGCTTATCAACACACCTGATTTAATGGAACAGGTTATGTAAATTTACCTATTCAGAACTGCAGTATATGTAATATGTATTCATTGGGCAAGGCTATTCCAGCTGTCCCGAATAAAGTAGTATATAACGCAAATTAAAAAATGGAGATGGGTTTTAATGGTTTTTAAATATTTTTCTGCCGATAGAATGTTTCCCAGCGGCATGGCGACAGGCGCACTCCTAGAAAAAAAACTATGATTTGTTGGTCACAGATCCAACATAGACGAAAGAGCATAATCAACATGCGTTAATAATTACCTCTACAATATCGACAATAAGCATGGAAGCTGTATATTATATTCCGAATACTTGTTCTATATTCATGAATATGTTCGTCACATCGCAACAGTTACAGGAGAGCGATTTACACGAGATTCTCGACTGAATATCTCTGATGTTTCGTTGGAATCTCGTCACAATCTCATGTTGTCGTCCTAATCTCGAATGAATCTCGATTAAAGGCCAATTTCCACTTCACGACGCGCGACGCAACGTCAGGTCGATCTTTTCTATCGACCATTTTCTATGAAAAAACCCATCAACCTTGTTTCTGAACGACCAGCTTTGTTTAACAAAGGAACTAATCATCACAAAGATCTAAATATTCGCGACAATGCCTGGCAGTACAAACCTGAGCAGATAAATACTTTCTCAGGTTTGTTAGCTTAGGAATAAAAAAATGTAGCTTAAGTTCAGAACACGCACCTGCGACCTAACTGGGCCCTGTTTCCTCACTCAGCTTCTCCTTACAGATGATCCTGGAAATCTGCTACGTTCACACTTGGCTCGAAAATCTGTCCGGGTTCAGAACCGGTTTTCGACCTGTTGGTTACATTCACACATATACAAATTTAATCACGGTGTGTGTGTATGTTACCAAATTATGGACGGAGTTGTCCTTCAGATAATTTGATAAATACAACCAGTGAACAATTCTTGTGACAAGCCACAATGCAGCCACTGTGACTACGGATTTCATGATTCAGAAACAAAAACGTAATATATGTAATTTTTATGGGTGGGGGGTGGGGGGGCAAATGTACCGTACTACGGTACGTACATGCACATGGTTTTATCTATCAAAAATCATAAGGTAACCAATTTTTGATCTAAACTGAAACGTGAGTTTTTTCCACGCTAAAAATCACTAGTGCCCTTATGATTGCCGTGGAATATCTTACATATTCAGTAGTTTGTCCATCTCGACTTTAATATTCAGCTGTATCTCGTGAAGTAATGACATCACTAGTAGTTCCACCCATGCTGATTTGCGACAATTAAAATTCAGTCACTATTTTTCTTCCTCGATCTTGAAAATATAGGTTTAGCCAAGTTTGGCTGCACTGTGGCTTGTCACAAGAATTGTTTACTGGTTGTATTTATCAAATTATCTGGATGTCAACTCCATCCATAATTTGGTAACGTTCTATCACGCAGCTTGGTACCGGCTTGTTTATTAGACGGAAAGTGTTCCCTGTTGAACGCACTATATGGAACACAGCAATTGTTTTGTTTTTGTTTTTGTATTTTTTTTTTGTTGCCAAGAAGCTACTCATGATCTTTCCACATTTGCTTTTATTTTGTTTGAAAATCAATCAGATGACGGCATTCATTCGTAATCTGCATGTTACTTTTGGATTCAATCTGCTCGAAAATCAATCAGATGACGTATTCATTCATGACCAGTCACATTTGTTTCCAAAAGGGCTCTCAACTGCGCTTTCAAATGTAAATTTTCACAATGTAAAAATTAACACTATGCATGAGTATTTTAACCTTGATATGGTAATTCAGGTGGGTATATAAATTTAATCCTTTTAATCTCATATCAACTTTTTCAAATGAAAGTATTCATTTATTTATTTAATTGGTGTTTTACGCCGTACTCAAGGATATTTCACTTACACGGCGGCGGCCCAGGGGAAACCCACGGTCATCCATAGGTTGCTGACAGACCTTCTTCGGAGAGGAAACCAACATCAGTGAATTTGAATTCACGGCGACCGCACTGGTGAGATCATTGCGCCGCGCCCCCTCAGTCAGGGGCTTATAGCAGTCTCATAATATACTTAAATATCATTTTATGCGCGTGTAATTTGATTTATGTTTCTGGACACCGTCCTGAAAAAAAGCCGTCTCATCTGACTGTACAATCAATTACACTTCGAACACAAGAGCATATCAAATCAGTTAAATTATGCACATTTCTGACTAGAAGATTGAAATTGTCGTACATCACGGGTACCTTTTGAAAAGACAGATTTAAATATTAAATCCATACTTCGGTCCAAAACGATACATACAGAAAGTCTGATTTATTCACATTGAGGTTAGTATCGCTTTCAACAGCATTCGGTCATATCACGATGGTGTCTGTTTGCAATAAGCCGCATATGGGGGACTTACATGTATACAGCTGCGTCAGTAGTGCGTCTGTAGAAGACACCGGAGATGATACGTCACGCAGTACATATGAACAATTTGTCACCCAGTTCTTGGCCTATTCTCTTATGCTGAACTCTAATCGAGCAAATGATTGATTTTGTGATTGTATATGTACCAGACTCGGAATTGAACACAGGTTTCAAGATTGGAGAGGGAAACTTTAGTCTCTCAGACAAGTCACACTTCCTTGAAGTTGTCTCCCTTGAAACATGGTTTGACATCACAGTCTACTGCATATATTGGACCGCAGACCCCTATTAATTTTTCCATATACGACAATGTTACCCTTTAGTGTTGTGACTCACCTTAAAACAATCCATGGTCAATAAGCATTTGGTGCCTGCCTTGTCCAACCTGTGAGAAAGCAGCTATAAAAATCTTAACCTAGATTGACCATCAAATCTGAATCTGCATGTGCCTGTGCCAGCAACTAGGAGGGGAACTTACGACGTGCCCCGGGGACATCATTCGGAACCTCATCACAACCTGACACCCTGTACTCTCTTGCCAATAATTCCAAACTCAGGAATTAAAACTCACACCTTTCTAATTTCTATTTATATTCTCACACCAAGCATACACATGTATTCTAAACATTGTTTAGCTGCGTGTTCAAATGACAGGACACTCAAATTAGATCACCATTACGCATACCTATTATCACTGCACAGTCTGTTCAAACTGCATCACCTATACCCGTCGCCAACAGACCAACTGTTCAAATTACATCACCTATACCAGTCACCAAAAGACCAACTATTCAGATTACATCACTTATAACAGTCACCACCAGACCAAGTGTACAAATTGCATCACGTATAACAGTCACCACCAGACCAAGTGTACAAATTGCATCACGTATAACAGTCACCACTGTAGCAACTGTTCAAACTGCATCACGTATACCCGTCACCACTTTGCCAACTGTTCAAATTATATCACGTATACCCGTCACCTCTGTGCCAACTGTTCAAATTACATCACGTATACCTGTCACCGCTGGACCAACTGTTCAAATTACATCACCCATGCCTGTCAAAACTGTACCAACTGTTCAAATTACATCAACTATACCAGTCATCACAAGACCAACAGTTAAAATTACATCACCTATACCAGTCACCACCAGACCAACTGTTTAAATTACATCACCCTTACTTGTCACCACTGAACCAACAGTTCAAATTACATCAGTATACCTATCATCACTGGACCAACTGTTCAAATTACAGCACCTATGCCTGTCAACACTGAACCACCTGAGAGGTCATACCAAAGACTTTAAAAATGGTACTTGTTTCTGCCTTGCTTGACGCTCAGCACTGAGAGGTTAGAGCAAGTTAACAGGATCATAGTTGACCCGGTGTCAGTATAATGTAACTGGATGAGGTTTCATGGCTGCTGTCTTGGACATGATACTTCGGCAGCACTTTGGCGGCATGGACTAGCCCTGCCACAAGAAGTCAGAATAATGTACACACATCCATTAAGTCCTCGTCGTCATATGTCATATCATAGCCTAATTAATTATATCTTGTATGCTAACAATACCGGGTCTAACAAAGGCCCATTCTCTGTCCGCCCTTAGAATCTCCGTAGTGTTTCGAGGCTGACACTTTCTCAATCAGCAATAGCTAGCCGAAGGGATTGCATTTTTGTTAGACCAAATTCGGTTCATGTTCTGCTAAAATCGGTCATTTTTAGACCTAAAACCGGAAAATTTTGAACAGGCAGCCATGTTTGCCTTCTACGTTTGTGGTTTGTGTTATACGTCGTTTTTGGGAATTGGCCTTGCGATTATTGACCTGGAACGCCTCTATTGCTTGACGGCTGGCACACGAATGTCTGTTTCGACGCATAGATTCTAGATGTTTTGCCGTGCATACGCCGCAACGGAGACTTTTTGCCCTGCTGATGGCTTTCTTCACAGATATAACTGTCCGATGTGCATGACAAACGAAAAATCCAAATCGTGAAGAGTAGTCTTTGGGCTGTCATATCACAACGAAGAATCATTAAGATTGTGTACATATTGATTGTGCCGCCAAAGAAGTATCATGCCCAGGCACCAGTCTTGACACCCCACCTAGTCACAATACTGACACCAGGTCAACCACTCCTGTTTCCGTGAACTGTCTGTTCTGACCGTCATGCGAGGGAGCAGGTGCCATTTTTAATGTCTTCGGTTTCAACCCAGGTCTCCCGACTCCGAGACGCACCTTCTAATCGCTAAGCCACCGAAGCGGCTCTATACTGCCGAACGCATCACTATAATGACACAACTCGTATTGGATCTTCCGTCTTCACTGCCAACCAGTCAACATCGGTTCTGTACGTCTTCATCAATAAAAGGAGTGTCTCACATCATTATCTTCGCGATATACGATTACGTCAAAACAAGGAAATTACTGTTCTCCTTCATGTTATACATACAAGGGCTGGTTTCCCTACAAGCTCATACGCTAATAAAAGGGAATCCTGGCTGCTAATTGGCTAGACAGATCCGTAGATATGTACCTGTCGTATTTTCGGATGTTGTTGTTTATTTATAATCGATGTGTCTCCGGGCGGTGAAAAAAATGAGGAGTGTTTATTCACGTTTAATACAACTTCTGTGCACTCGTAACATATACACCCTCAGGCGTTCACCGTGCGTTAATCGGTACCATCAATCAGACGTACTCCCCCGTATCTAAAAGTTCCGCTTCGATCAGAAAAACACAGGATTGAGGATACGCTGGCTGATCAATTTGTAAAGCGTGAATGTCAACTGGTCAATGTTCGATCACTGAACTGTAATTAGGGGTCATTGTAAGTACATGTCGCCTCAGGGCGCTTTAAGCGGAGGCTGAAGTACTTCGGACGCTTATATACTAGATGGAGAATATACTGCTCGCAGACGTGAGTCTTAAGGAAACTGCTGACGAATAGCCCGGCTGCACTGCGCTTCTTCCATCTGTCAGTTACACTGCGCTTCTCTCATCTGTCTATACGTGTGTACTGGCCGTTCCGTTCAGGATAGCATGGGGGCAATCTGCACAACACTCCGGCCCGATGCTGTGATTTTCGTCCGGACTGGCGACAGGGCCATGGCTGGGACGGACGCCAATATCAAAGTCATACTTCACGACGATTCCGGAAAGCAGTCTAAGGAAATCATGCTGGACAACTACTTCAAGAACGATTTCGAAACAGGCTCTCTGTGCAAGTTTAAAATCCGCCTAGGCCATGACGAAGCTCTGCTTGGACCCGCAAAGATGATAGAGTTCTGGCGAGACACCAGCGGGCTTTGCTCAGGGTGGTATGTCGACTACATCAGTGTGAAACAGCGCGGACTGGATACACCACCACGTGACTTCCCCGTGTTCCGATGGGTAAAGCCCGGTTACCGATACAAGATCGAACTCTACGACACAGCATTACCACAGGACGACAAACACAAAAATCAGCGACAGGGAGAAATACAAGACAAGCAAAAATTGTATCAACTTTCTCTCAAGGCTCCCGGGATGCCTGCTCAGGTAAATAGTTTTGCATTTGCATATATACATATATACTGCTAACCTACTTACACAGCCATGCAGCGTATAGGTAAGAGAAATATTCTTGATTACGTAAATCTTTACGTAAATGTGCTCTAGTACATTTTTAGAGTTGACAAGCTCAACTACACGGTACATAACACGATTAATCAACCACTGATTTATGTTGTATCAACTTTCTCCCATGTTAACAAGGTTTAATAAATCATTTATTTATTATTTATTGATTTATTTAACTGGAGTTGCTCAAGAATATTTTACTTATACGACGGCGGCTAGCATTATGGTATGAGGAAACCGGGCAGAGTCCAGGGGAAACCCATGACCCTCTGCAAATTGCTGGCAGAATTTCCAACCAACGACCTAAGAGGAAGCCAGCATAAGCTGGACTTGAACTCAAAGAGATCGAATTGATGAGAGTCTCTCGGGTGATTGTTCTGAACTACATGTATATAGTACGTTAACCAATAGGCCACGTAGCTCACGGCTTCATACGACTACGCTATCAATGAATATGCAATCAACTGCCTCCATTTTCACATCAGTTAACTGGTGGACAGTGAAGTAATTTTTAGCTGTTCTCATTTCTTATGGAGAGAACTTGCCCTGTTCCATATTAATGACATACAACTGATAGAAGACTAGGCATTCTTCATAAGTTAATGCATAGTCTACAGTCAGATGTAAATCCGATTGTCATCCTCTTAACGGACAATGTGGTGCATCCGTGTGGAAAACATTGGGTGGCTTTTCATTGCGTTAAACTTTGCGGAAATTACGCAGTAGTTTGGAATAGTACACTGACGTAAATGTCTAATGTGGCTAGAAAATACCGATAAAATAAGCATTGAGGTTTAAGCCAGACACGTAGTGTTGATACTTTTACACACCATGTATCTGGGTAGGATAGACAGGGAATATACGTGGCATGGGTTATCCATAAGTTGGCGCCAATTTCCATATCGTGGCGCCTGCGTTAGCTTTCAGATATTAGATTTTCAGTTCTAATGAGCTTCCTTACGTATTACACTCATGAACTGGGCGTGCACAAGCACCAATACCAACGCACGTGTTTCGTAACTTTTCCAGATAGCGTGAGAAAGTGAGAAAAATACTTATACAACTCACACATACATAACCAACGACACGTATATAATACTTCACCTGCTCTGATGTTTACATACTTAGAGCAAAGAAAGTGTTGAACGTGTACACATTGACTATACATCAGAACCCAGTTCATCTCATAGGAAGATGAACGACCAGATAATGTATGTGTAGTCTCGCATCTCGAAAGGTCTGAATAGGCCTATATAGCACTGAGCTCTCCTGCTACACGTGGTTGAAAGACGAAACGCGATAAAACTCGTTCATCACTCTTACATCCTGGCTGAGCTTCGGCATGTGTCGAAATTAGATTAGTGCATCTCTCTTGTGCACTTGTTGGAATCACCGGTCAGAGTCTTTTATAGGCGTTCGTTTGGTGGACAAGAAGCAGGTAAAAACTGAAAAAATATCGTGCAGACCGCTGACTTGGCCTGTATGCCTATGAAGCCCAACTGTAACTATGACAACAGCAGCTGTTAAAACACGTGAGCTTGTACATGTATGTAGCTATCTGACCAAAGTGTTCGTATAACATACCTACAATATTGTTAGTCAAAATATACATGTCAACAAAGTGCCTTATTTATACCTTCGCTATATATTTCCCAGGCGTTTGTTTTGCTGTCTGTCTCACTATCTGTAACTGTGTGAAGAGTTAGGCACGGTTTAAGTAGACATTTTGTGCTTGAGTCAACAACAATTTCATTTTTAAATTTTGTTGGTAATGTGGATTCATGAATTTTTAACGATTCTTCGCGATTATGAGAAAAACTACAGAAATGCAGTGTATTTGCTCTGCTACATGTCCGTAGTGATCGAAGGAATTTGTAAATTTAGATTGGAGTGCCTTGATGCTTATTTGTTAATTAATTTCATTATTTGATTGTTGTTTAACGCCAGACTCAAGAATTATTCATTTATAAGATGGTGTTCATGCAGGTTTATGAATCGAAGGAATGGTGCGCACGCACAAATCTCCCACTCGACCTTTGACAAATTACTGATGAACTTTCTAACCTGCACAACTAACTTCGTAACTATAGAAATCAACTTTTAGTCAGGCACTCAGAAGAGGCCTTGGGATACGCAAGTTACAGCAACCGAAAACACAATATCGCGTCATTCGTACCCCATATACATATGGTTTAAAGCCAAAACAGGGATGGACTGACGTAAGCGGAAATAGCTGCGTACTCGGGTTATAGAAATAACTCGCGCCTGATTGGTTCAAACTTATGACATGGCGGCTCTTTCCATTGTCTCAAAGTGCGCTATTTTGATTACATCAATTACGATATCTTGGGTTTTGCAACATCACAAAAATAGAATGTTATGCTTTTTTAAACTTTCTTTGGGATAATTTTATATCCATATATATACATCTGGTGTAGGAAGATGTAGCCCAAATGCCCGCAATGTAATTCATTCCTGTATAAGTTTGTGTTTTCACAAGCTATTATCCAAACCATTTTCTGTTGTTTTATTTCGAGAACATTTGTGTCAACGTCATTATAGGCCACATAAACTGATACAACAATAAACGAGATGCTGAACGTTTCATGTATAACAGCTGTGAATGAAATGTCATGCGACAAAAGTGTAACGTTTTGTGCGTGTTTAAATGAGCTGGGTCACTTATAGGGTGTGTATTGAGTCTATCCTATAACGTTGCATGTTATATAGCTGACAGTAAACCACCACTAACTGTGTAAAGGCTTATACGCTACACCCCGTAATGCAGAGCTGCACGCTCTCTCTGAAGAGTCTATGAGATTATGAACTCCGTGATAAGATACTAAGGTTTGAATGGAATTGTTTTGTACACGATGGCGGGCAGTTTTATGACTGGAGGAAACTGGAGTGTCCGGGATAAACCACAAACATTTGGGCAGCCACTGATGAACTTTCTCACATATGATATTCAGATATAAACACGTGATAGTGGTGGAAGACAAGTGGTCTGCAGCAAACGGATGAGATCGGGCGAAAATGAAAAAAGAACATGTGGATGGCAAGTGGTGTTGGACACTGCGTATTATTCCTTTAGTCAGGAAATATTTTATTCCGCATGACTGTTCACAAACGTACGTTAAAATAGTGACATTGAACACGTCGTGCTGTCTCTTCGCTTATAGCCATTGTGGCCAAAGGTGGCGTTTTATTTTGGGTTCATTATCGCTCAGCCTTAACATATTTTCTATACTACACAGAATACGTATTCAAATCGACAGCGAGTAGGCATACCCCGCGGCTTTGTGTCCTTCTTAACATTTATAAGATGTATTACAATATATAAGCTTTCTGATGTGTCCTATACATAGTACCTCCACATCAAGTCTTCCACATTACCTGATGATATAGACTAACCAGGTACGTATACATAGTGTTCCTAACAAACCTTGAATAATGTACCATTATCGGCGTTCCAGGAAAGACATTTGTACAGGCTGTGAAAGACATAATTCTTGAGTGCCGTACTCGGGTTACTTGTATATACAGGTATACGTATCGTTGATGAAGCGCTATATCTTCACGCCATGTTTCTTCAATTTACCAGGTGGCTTGTTACTAAGTCTGTCATTTGGCGTCCTTGCACTATGCCGGCCACACAATCGGCACTGTTTAGTGACTCTTCGTGGAACAGTAATTTCTTGATCCGGGTTATCACCGGAGACCGTCCTTTCGCAGGTACAGATGCACGAGTATTCATAACGTTACACGACGAGAGAGGCGCCAAAACGCCGTCGTTCAAACTTGATGTCGCTTTTAGGGACGACTTCGAGAGAGGAACTGAAAACAGTTTCGAGGTCAACCTGCCCTCTGGAACAAGGTTTAGCGTTCTCAAGAAAATTTGTGTTGAGATCGACAATTATGGAATCGCTCCTAGCTGGTTTGTCGACGTCATTTCAGTGCAAGATCAGCGAATTAATGAACAGTACGTGTTTCCAGTCTTCCGCTGGATACGTCCTCATCAAGGCATCGCCATATGGCATTTAGACACCTTTCTTCCTCAGCATGATCCTGAACAACAACAACGACGAAATTTGCTCTTGAAAAAGTTAAACTATACCAACTTCGACAAGCAGCTCCCGGTCTCCCATGCCAGGTACTCGTAGATCGTATATATATATATATATATATATATATATATATATGCATAGTCTTGTGTTTAGCCGTAAAAGTTTCTTAATCAGTTCAAAAAGAATTTCGCATTCAGTTGGTGACAATATTACAGTATTTCACCTAATAATGTTTGGTAAGTAAAAATATAATATAAGAAGCACATATAGGCGCTAAAACCATGTTTGGTTTCAAGCACTTCAGTTTTTCTGATCAGAAGTTAATCGCACTTTAAAAATATATTACTTCAAATAAGGATATTGGTAGTCTTGTTGGTCTCTGACGAAAATCGAATAGACCAGTTAGGTCTCAGGTTCAAATCTAACCCTCACTGGCTTCGCACAGGTTCTGTTAAATTCCCCGAGGCTGTGCCTTATTTCATCCAACTATAAACGGGAAATAACCATTAGTTTTAATGGGTCATATATATATATATATATATATATATATATATATATATATATATATATATATATATATATATATATATATATATATATATATATATATATATATATATAGCTTTCTAACAATAAGCCCCATGAATCACCTAAACCACGCCCTGATAGATATGGAATCATTCAGTGACATCAACCACGCGTAACGCTGCCCGGCATGCAGGTGAAATAGGACACCATACGTTAACTGCAGTTTTTGTAAACTCCAACACCCACAACATGGGCGTCATACCTTTAGTTGAATGAACCGTAAATTGTACTTTAAAAGAGAAAAGGATGCTTTGTACTGTACGTAAACTTAGGCTTGACGTATTGACTGAATGGCTAAGGCACTTGCCTTTCTATGAGGGGTTGTTGAAAAAAAAGATGTCGACGACGCCATAGTCGTTTGCCCAATCTGACTTTCACAAGCAGGAAATTTGTTCAGTAACTTGCCAAAGCTCGGTGGTTTAGCTTTAAACTGACCGCCATCGTTTAATAAGTGAAAATCTCTTAACTGAGTAGAGCCAGGCGTGAAACAACATTCACATGTAAAATAAGCGCAAAAAATGTCAATGATATGTCTCTCACTGGAACCAGTTAGTGAACATTTTGATTAAGGTATTTCCTTATGAAGGTGACACCAATAAAGTTGCTTCACATAACGGGTTATTATACATTAATTTGCAATGAGCCCACATCATCCCCAAATCAGACACCGTCTCAAGATAGGCGATTCAATCATATCGTATTTGGCTTGAAAATATACCTTGGATGTATTGTATTTGATATGTAAAGTTCTGGTAAAATGGTATCATTTATAAAGGAGCCTGTTTATATGGTTTCGCAGGAAGAATCCATCGTAAATCGCATCCAACTAAGTTTTTAATCAAATTGAATATATCTCGAGGAGTATATTGGGTAGATATAAATCAGTCAGTTATATTTTTGAAATATTTGCCTTTATTGAACAAATTTTGAAGTGTGTCGTTTGTCTCTGAGGGTCTGTGCATGCATGGGCCGTGGGAAAATTCTACAAAGTCTTTAGCGAAAAGGAAAATGACACCAAGCATTTAGTAAATCTTTTTGACCACTTAGGGGTATACTTTCAAATATATGCGGCCGTATGTGGAAAGGACTCGGCAACCTGTGGATGGTCGTGGGTTTCCCCCGGGCTCTGCCCGGTTTCCTCCCATCATAATGTTGGCCGCCGTCGTATAAGTGAAATATTCTTGAGTACGGCGTAAAACACCAATCAAATCAATAAATAAATAAATCAAATATATCCCGGTGCAACTCACATCAACGAAAAACTTCACTAGAGTGATACTGGATTTGCGTCTTCAACATTAACAGTCAATTTTAGTCGGGGAAAGTTTAGCGTAAGATACTTGTATACATAAGTACTTATTTATTTTGGTATATCGTTATAAGGACAACACCTTTTGAAAAAATAAAGGTATATCAAGAGAAGGGCAGGTAAATAGATGATATACCGGTATGTCTTTCTTTCATTACTTGTGTTTACCCTACAGATATATCAGTCTGCAAGTTGGTGTCAACAACACACGTTTGGGTAAGCAAAGGGAACGCAGCTTCAAACTTGCCCTCACCTTGCGTCTGTATTACACGGTAATAATGCCTGTCGCTAAGTGAGTTTGACATGTCTGTCGCCGTTAGGCTTTGTGAGCGAAGGGGTTAACTCGGAGGCCCGACTTAATTTTGTCTCGGCCTGAGATAATCATCCAGTGACAGTGTCCCATACATGAGTGTTACAACAAAAGTGAGAAGCAAAACGTAATTCGACTGGCTAACTATGTCGAGGCCCGAAATCTTTTTGTAGGGTTATTTTTGCCTTTTTCCCTCCTCTTTTTTTAAAAATCTTTTGAATGACCCGGCTTGTTTTTTTGTGTCAAGTAAACAAGGTTCACCCACAAGTGGCAAGACAAAAAAAGAAAACAAACAGCATTTATAGCATTTTTTGTAAACTCCGTGGAACATTCCTTTAGGCGCAGATAAAGATTATATACAGACCGATCGAGAAAGTTATCTTTACAGCTTGAAGAAACACTCCGTATTATGTAACGTGTTGCACAAAAACTTCACTCAAGATTGGGGCGTGCAATTAAATCTCTGGCACTGATGTTATACGGGTTTAATTACTGGTCCACACGAACTGGTTATCGTTGATACATGGTTGAATTTTTTTTTTCATTACCACATGCCGCATTAACTTGCACCCAGATAACGCCACATAACTTAAGAACCAGTTACTTCCTCTCAAAATATCGTGCTAAATACCCAAATTGTTATGAAAATAATATGACGTTCCGTAACGCTAGTCGGAATCTGTTTATGTCCATGTCTTCATTTAATCAACAGTTACAGTGGTTTTTTTATACAACCCCCTGCTACGCTGGTATTCTTCAGGTTTTGTCTATTCTGTACCTATATAAACATGATAAAGTAAACGATGTGCAAAGTGAAATTTCATATAGCTAGATTATCAGCATACCGCTAAAGAAAGAATCTGCCATCCTGTAGGTGCATGTATTAATCATGCTGTCCCGGGAAAAGATTAAACACTAACAATTTGCTTACATATTTTTAGGAAACATCTGATAATATCGTTGAAGCCTACGTTATGGGTCTGTATGTTGTCACGATCGAATTACTGATATTTCTTGTACAAAAGATTTAGGTATTACGAGTTGGGTACTTTTTATGGGTTCACTATTTTTGTACTGTTCAGGTACAATCTATTTACCTGGTTTGTTGTGAAGTATAAAGTTGCAGTTGGCCGAGCCGCCGTTGGTTAATCAACCACATTTGCCCGCAGATCGAACCCTCGGGAGCATCCGTGACCTAGTGGTTAGCGAGCGAGCTAGCGCAGCGCAATGACTCAGGAGCCTCTCACCATTGCGATTGCTGTGAGTTCAAGTCCAGTCCATGCTGACTTCTTCTCCAGTAGTACGTGGAAAAGCCTGCCAACAACCTGCAGATGGTCGTGAGTTGCCTCCCGGATCTGTCTCGTTCTCGCCCACCATAATGCTAGGCACCGTCGTATAAGTGAATTATTTTTGAGTACGGCGTAAAACACTGATCAAATAAATAAAT